>NC_056525.1:215719066-215751351 GCF_019175285.1 Sceloporus undulatus | reverse complement strand
TGTAAGGCCTGACCAGGGACAGCTGGTCATTTCCATGTTAGTGAGATGATAATAATAGTAATAATAATAATAATAATAATAATAATAATAATAATAATAATAATAATAAGCTTTATTTTTACTCTACCTCTCTGTCAAAAGACAGTTGGGGCAGCTTACAATTAAAAGAATCCATACAAAATCCAGTTAGTAAATCCTCTCTGGCTTTTAGTATTAAGGACCTGTCCTAGGTCCTGAACTTACTTGGAGGAGAAGGCTGGGGACTGTAGACACAAGTAAGACAAGCTTTGCCTTATTCAGTCTGTCTCACTTTTATGTAAATTAGTATTTTAGGGTGACTTTTTTTCTCCTGTCCTCATTCACATCTTCCTTCTCCCATCCTATTAACCTAGGATAGCACCCAACTTTGTCTTCTCATCTCATAAGCAGTTCCTATGTTGGGTCCAAATGTCTTGGGTCCAGAAGGACAGTATCTCCCTATACAAGCCAACCTGAGTGTTAAGATCAGAAGGAGAGGGCTTTCTCTCAGTCCCACCACCGTTGCAGGAGAGAGCCTTTGCAGGAGAGAACCTTTTCCATGGCTGCTCCCAGACTGTGGAACTCCCTTCCATGGGAAGTATGGTTGGCCCCTTCTCAGCTCTCTTTCCAACAGCAGCTGAAGACATTTTTATTTAGGCAGGCATTTGGTGGCTTAATATTACTTGTGTTGTGCTGTGTGCTGTAAATGCTTTTTACAGTTTTTGCTAGTTTTAACTATGTGTTTTTAATCTAATTGTGGGAGAAAGACCGGATATACATATTTAATAATAATAATAATAATAACAGGTTTTATTTATATACCGCCCAATCACTGGGAATCCGAGCGGTTTACAATAGAGGGGATAACAGACAGTTCCCTGTCCACAGGCTTACAATCTAAAAGACACGACACAAAAGGAGAAGGGAATGGTGAGGGGGGGAGGGAATCAGGTCCAGCATTCTTCTCTCCCTCTGAGGCTTGACCAAGGCAGATAAATAAATAAATAAAGATAAATAAATGTTATTTTATTTTATCATAATGGACAGAATACTGTATCAAAGTTATGTCTTTGTAAATGGACTCATGAATGCAAAAATTAGAATTGGGCAGTTTCAGAATGTCCATATGCAGTAGAGGACTGCTGTTTCAGAACCAACAAAGTGACCATTGCACAACAAGGCCAATGCCCAACAGGACCAATGCACAATGGGAGTGATGCACACCAGAGCTGATGTGCATTGTTCATAAATTCACATAAGGGTCTATTGCCATTGACTTATTATACATCTTTCCAATTCACTAAGATGGTTTCTTTGTGCCTCTGCTACTTAGCTTTGTTGTTGTTATGTGCTTTCAAGTCATTTCTGAGTTATGGCAACTCTAAAGTAAATCTATATTGGGTTTTCTGGGGCAGAGAGTGTGCGACTCAACCAGGGTCACCCAGTGGATTTCTATGGCTGACTGGGGAATTGAACCCTGAACTCCAGAGTCACAGTCTAACACTCAAACCACTACATCATGCTGGTGTGTGTGTGTGTGTGTGTGTGTGTATCTTATATATATATATCTTTGCGACAAGTAAAAAGTGATATAGAATTCCAGTGATCAATTTTCAGTTTCACTCTAAATCAGGGATGGGCCACTTCTTGGCCTGAAGGACCCATCACAGGTCTCACTACACCCAGAAATGCCCTAAACATTCGAAATCAAAAATGGTGAAAGTCCATTTCTGATTGCTTGCTTGTATCATGTAGTTTGGAAGCCCTGTAGCCTTAGGCACAAAACCAAAATTTCTGGAATCACTAGGAGCAGAAAACACACCTTTTGGGTGGTGGTGGTGGTGGTGGTAGTGGTGGGGAATTGGTGCAGACAACATTGGGGGAGTAGTTGACAGGAGTGGCTTTGAGGGCTGCATGTTGCCTGTGCATCACATGTTGCCCAGCCATGGTTTTTGCTGGTCATTGAAGAAAGCACTAGCTTTCCATGCATATCCAACAAAAATAACATGGCTGACTTGGAGTTCTATGAACTTTGTCTTGTGCTATTGCTGCTCTATCTCAGGGATCACAGTGTCTTAGGCTAACCCAAGACACACCATTGCATGCTAGATCCGTGACTAGCTAAAGACTACTAAGATTTAAGATTGGGCTTCTCTCCATCTCCATCTCAACCAAGAGAAATTCAAAGATGGGACTATCTGCATCACAACTGGGTACTCTACAACCAAGCCATGGCTCTTGTTTTAGTATACCCAGCCCAGCTGCTATTTATGGAGGTTTAATTGTAATCTTAGGTTCAGTTCAGAGCCCTTGAAGGCTTCATTTGTATATAATAATAATTTGCATTTATATTTCTCACCTCTCCCTGTGGATCGAGGCAAGATTACAACAGAAATAAAATACCATAAAATACCATAAAATATTACTAACTAATACAAAAACACCTAACCCTCCCACTATTAAATAGTAAAATCACAAGTAAAAGTTCTGGTCAAGCCATAATCGACATGGAATGGACTATTAGGCAGAAGAAGTTATCCTTCAAGGGTCAAGAAGGGAAGGCCCACTGGAAGAGATCCATCTTGACTGCCTTCTTAAAGGCATCTAATGTGGTAATAAGAAGGATATCCAAGGTTCTGAGAGTGTGGGGCAGATTATATAGGAAGAGGCATTCCCGCAATTAACCTAGGCCCAAGCCATGTAGGGCTTTAAAGGTAATAACTAACAACTTGTACTGAGTTCGGAAGCTAATTGGCAGCCCGTGAAGAGTTTTTCAAACAGGTGTTATATGGTCAAACCTAGATTTACCTGTGGCCAGTCTGGCTGCCATATTTTGGGCCAGTTGAAGCTTCCGAACTTGGCACAAGGGTGGCCCCATGTAGAGCACGTTGCAGAAATCAAGGTGAGAGGTTACCAGCACATGTACTACTGCTTCTAGGTCCCCCTGTTCCAGGTAGGGATGCAGCTGGAGTATCAGCCGAAGTTGATGACAAGCGCTCTGGGCCGTCACATCTATTTGAGATGACAACTGAAGGGACTAGTCCAGGGCACTCCCAAGATCTGAATGCAGTCATTATGAATGGGGCAAATTTGTTTTAGAAAGATGCATTCAAAATGCCTCTTTAATCAAGTGCTGTGACCAAGTCATTGTCCACACCTTGACTCTTTCTCTACTTTGTGGATTCATGCAAATATTGGATTCCCAAGAAAATTAGCTGAAGGGAAGACATATAGAACTGACCGGGATTCAACATTTTAAATAGGCCCATCTATTATTAAATTGTGCCTCTATTGTTCCTGGATGTTTTAGCAACTGGATGCTAAGCTTCCTCATTTGTATGCTCTATGACATTCTGCACTCTTCTTCCTGTCACTTGCAATGTCCATAAAACATCATATAATTCACTAATTTTTGCTTCCAGATCACATGGAATTATTGCTGAAGAGAAACTGAACAGTACACTGAATAAAACAGCTGAACACTATTTTATTAATAATGCTGGAAATATTTGTTATGGCAAAGTTCACTACTAGGGATGATTTTTGCTTTCCAACCATGACACATTGATATAGATTAGTCTCAATAAGTTTGTTGGTATTTAATAAAACATAAGATGCTGGAACACACTGGGTTTTGCATACCCCTGACATAATCTCATTATGGTTGTTGGAGTACACCAAGGATGAACTTGGCCCATTAATATTTATCATCTCAGAAGGCAATTCAACCACATCAGAGATGCAGGAACTCTGCTAGAATTTGAATGGGAACATTTTATAGGAGGCTTTTCCTCAGCTCAACAGAAATGAAAACTATAATTCATTTGTCTTCAGTAGTGATATTTATTTATTGCCTTTTAATTTCAAGCATACAGTGCATTGTGCCATGTAATATTTATGTTTGTATTACCCAATTAAATTTAGAGCATGGCTCTAGATTTAGGGATGGGTGAGTCAGTCTATTTCTGGTGGATACCAACTTACATTTATCTTTACCCTTACATCTATACCATCTTGATGTCACAACTCTTAATATCTCCCACTGAGATTTTGTTGGTGGCAGTGCCTGAAAATATTAGGTAATTACAAAGATCTGGGAGATCTCCAGCTTATTAGATCAACTTTGTTTTTTTAGTAGAGACCCAAAATCCACCACTCACAAAGGGCCAGAGCAGATGGGCAGGAAAAAGTGGCTTGATTCTGCTTTTTCCAAAAGCATGTTGAACCCCTGCTGTTAAGCTGTGCTGCTGGGCAATATTTTTGTTTGCCTCCCCACCATGCATGTGCATCATCGCACAAATATGCCACCTGCAACATCCAAGTATCTACCACATCCATTGTATTGCCACTCCTTTGAGCAGCCACACAGACACACATGCGATGCTCCACCTGTACAGTGCATTGGTGTGTGAGCAGTACACTGGAAAAGCACTATCATGGAGGCCTCCCATAGGTGCCCCTTCACTCTCCTTCACCCCATGCCCCCCTTGGACTGTCTGGTTTCTGCATGTTATAATTAAATCCATTGGACTTGTCACACTTTCTTTCTTTCTTTCTTTCTTTCTTTCTTTCTTTTTTGCTTTGCTGCAGCCCTGCACTTGTAGTACATGCAGGTGCAAAGATGCACATTTTCTGGGCTAAGCCAGGGTATTCTGGATTCTTTTTGTTCTGGGTTTTAGTACCAGAGTGCAGCTTCATTTCAGTTTCCACCCACTTTGGGGACATGTATCTTATAAATACTCCACTTGATTTTATTTATTTATCTGGAAGCCATTTTATTTTGCCTATCTGTTTCACCCCAAAAGTCATATACTAAGAAACTAAAGGACAGTTTGCTCCTAAGTACATTCTGAGTTAGGAATTTGTTTTTAGATCCAGAACTGAATTAAATTCCCAGCCTTTTCACACAAACATCCAATATAGCCCAATTTTCTTAACCCCAGGACCTGGTTTAAGTAGGAAAGCTCATATTGTTTAAATAATTGAGTTTGGAAACCAAGATCCCACCAAGGGCACAACTTTTATGTTATGGTGGGTTTGAGTGCTCCTGTGAGGCAAGAGGCTTTGCTGATGGTAGCAGCGCTGTTGGTAGGGTCTCCCATGTCTGACAGGCTTTTGCTGAGGAACCAGACTAAATGTGCCGAACAGCTTCTGGGAGGTTAAACTGGCAGAGGATCTCTCAGAGACACCATATCTAACACTGTACAGAAGGAAGCATGATAAAAATCCTATGATGGGACAACCCAAAATGTAACAAGAAATAGTATCAGAAGATGAGACTCTCAAGTCAGAAAGCACACAATGAGCAACTGAGGTAGAGCACAGGGCAATCAGATGTAGTACCGTGGCTAATCATGCAACTGGGCTCAAACTTAAAGGATATTCAGCTGATGATGTGCTTAAAGGTGAAAGAAGTCTGAAATGGCACAACACATGTTACAGACACATGGAATGTGAGAAACATGAAACAGAGGAAGCTAGCTAGGCATAGTAAAATAAGAAATAGAATGTATAAGCATTGCAATACTTGGGGTGAATGAGTTAAAGTGAACAGGAATGTAACATTTTAGGTCACATAATTACAGATTGTTTTACTCAGGAAATGAAAATCTAAGAAGAAATGGGCTGGCAATAATAGTGAGGACAGATGTAGCAAAAGCAGTCAAAGGATATGTTGCAAACTGATTGAATCATATCAGTAAAACTTCAAGGAAACCCCATCAATATAACCATAATCCAGGTTTAGATTCCAACTACAGATGCAGAAGAAGAATAAATGTAAAGATTCTATGGTAGAGTCAGGAAGAAATTGATCACACAACAAAATAGGACATCTTTTTAATAACAGATGACTGGAATGCAAAAGCAGAAAATGGAGCAGAATCAAAGATTGTAGAAAAATTTCACTTAGCATAAAGAAAGGAAGCAGGAGAGTGACTAAATTTTGAGAGACCAACAGAAATGAGGTGACATTAATAGTGGAGACTGCAGTCAAGAAATCAGAAGAAGACTGGAAACTGGAAGGGCAGTTATGAAAGAACTAGACAAGTTCCTGAAGTCTAAAGATATATCATTGAATAGTAAAGTTGGGATGGTCAATGCCATTGCATTTTCAGTTTCTATGTATGGTTGTGAAAGCTAGACAGTAAAGAAAGCTGATAGGAAGAAAATCAACTCATTTGAAATGTGGTGCTGGATGTCATGGCCAGCCAAGATGAGCTCTCGGAGGATGAAGAGGAGGATGAGCCTCCTCCAGAGCAAGGGCTGATTGAGGCTACGCCAGGTGTTAGTTCTGCTCTGCCAGGCCCCAGCTGTACTTCCCCAGTCCCAGAGCAGGAGGTCCAACCAGGTCCTAGTGCTGAGGAAAGGCCTTCTATGGTGCCACAGCCTAGTGGTGATTCAGGAGACGAGGCATGCCTGCAAGTACCTTCTTATCAAGAGAGAAGGGCCGAGAGTGCTTGCAGGCGCAGATCCAGGAGGATTGCAGAAAGACAGTTAGCAAACCAGCCTCAGGTGGCTCGAGGGAGAGCTTCCCTGATTTAAGTGGAAGAGAGGCTTGAGTTGGTTGCTAGAGTTTATTGCATGAGCCCTTGTTGTGATTGCTGTCGCTCTAGCTCCAGACATCTTGTTACCTTGCTACCTTGACCTCAGACCGGACCTTTGTTATCTCTTGGCTATTGTGACCTCGGACTGTTTTGACCACGCTGCTTTCTGGCTTCCTGACTTCGGCTCGTCTTTCGGCACGCTTGACTTTCTGCAACCCCGACACCGGCTTGTTTCCTCGGCTTGCTCTTTGACTGCTTCTCCACAAGGTTTGTTTTGCCTACACGTGTTGGCTGCAGGCTTGGTTATCAGCATAAGTCAGAGATTGCTGGCAGCAATCCCGGACACTGGAGAAGATTTCTGTGGATACCATGGAATGCTGAAACAACAAATCAATGGATCCTAGAGTAAATCAAGCCTGAACTCCACCTAGAAGCCGAGATAACTAAGCTGAGACTGTCGTGCTTTGGAAATATCATGAGAAGACATGACTCACTAGAAAAGACAATAATATTTGTTAACACAGAAGGCATTAGGAAAAAAGAAATACCACACTCCACATAGACTCAATAAAAGGAGACATGGCCCTGAGTCTGGAAGAACTGAGCAGGGCTGTTGATGTAAATCTCTCATTCATTGGGCTACGATAAGTTAAAGTCTACTAGATATCAGTTAACAGCAAACTTTTGTAAATATATCAGAAATTAATTTTACTCAAAATGCTTGCTATAAGCACAATTTCTTTGAGCACAAAATTGTAGTTTTGTGGGGGGAGGGGATAATTCTGAATGAAAGTATACAAATAAACAAATAAATAATCTCATGGCAGTTGACTTTAAAAATGATTGTTGTTCTTTTTTTGATGTGTTGAGACATGCCCCAGGTTTTAAGCTGGGGAGGGTAAAGAGGTATTTGTACCCAAGTAAGAATTGTGTCATTCAATGAAATTTTTCTTCAGTTCCCAAATATCTTGTATTGAAATATCATAACATTTCATAACATTATATTATTCATCTCCTGCCTTTACTCCAAGGAATAAGAGGCTCAGTATGAATTCCCCCATCACAAGAACTCTGTCAGATAAGTTAGGCTGGGAATGATTGCTCTGAAGTCACTTGACGTCAAGAGATGTCGCCTAGATATCTACCATTGACCAAAATCCTGACCTTCTACTTCTTGTTGCCAGTTATTATATCCCATTGTCATGATTTCCCTTAGGAGAAACCCTTCCCACCCCCACAAACACTTCAACTCAAAAGCTAATCTTGTTTAACATTTTAGCTCAAGCCAAGTTCTCACTGGTCTGTATAGTTTTTCCAAATGATTTGCATTAGTTCAGTGCTGTGTAGAGCCTTCATGGTCTGCAATATTAGCAGCATTATTTAATTCGAAATATATACCTTAATCTTTCAAGTCCTCTGCCCTCACCACTAAGGCAGTTCAATTTGGCTGTTTCACAAAACACAATGTAATAGGTTGGGCTGCTCTTTAGATTTTTGTTTGCTTCATCTAAGCTCTTGATGCTGTAATAGTTGTGTATTATTATGAAAATAGATACATATTAGCTCCAGGCATGCTAGGCAACCTAATTATGAATAAAGGTAAGAAGGAGAGTATGAGGGGGGAAAACAAAAGTAAATAGCCCACTTATAATAATAACAAGCCCAACAGTATATGCCCACTAGCTTAATACATGCTTCCTCAAGTACACATGAGAAAGTCTGATCCTCCTCGTACATTTTACTGGATGAGGCCAGCAGGAGAGTAACAATTCCTACTGAACTCCAGGTGGAGTTATAGATGAGATCTCTATTTTGTTTGGATGAGATAAAAGGAAGAGAGTGAGACTCTCTAGCTGATTGCCTGGAGAGGATATAAAAGCATGGAGAGTGTATAAAATAGAAGCCTTTTCAGCAGCAAAGCACCAGATTTTGCTCCCAGCAAAGCTGGTCCAACTCCAGGCTGCTGCTAGACAATTGCTGATAGCCAGAACTTGTGCATATGGTAAGATATTCCTTTCTTGATGAAGCTTGTTATCTAATACCCACCCTAATGCCAGTGTAGAGATAAGGTTAAACAGACACACTCCAACACTTTGCTATATAATTCTAATAGAGATGAAAGCTTGTTATAAGAATGTGCCTAGGCTGATTCAAGACTGAATAAAAATGCAATTCAAGCACAAATATATAGTTAATATATTAGGCCACAATTAGAACACAACTCAAAAGATACCAGCAAAAGAAATAATTAAAATAAAACAATGTGTATATCTATTGTATTTAGGTATTTCCAGTGTAATGCTTCTTCTTAATCTTTCTGCAAAACAAAACAAAAAATATTTAACATGAAGTAGAGGCAGGTATATATTTTAATTAGTTATACTAGGAACTTTCCCTGCAAAACCTCTTATAACCTATTTTTAAGGAAAGTTGGAGTCAGGAGGGTTCAAATGGAGACTGAGTATAATTTTGTTTTTATTAAAATTTATTTATTAAAACATATATACCCCAGCCTGTAGCTTGAGAATTTCAGGCTGGAGTACAATAAAATCAATGTGAACACCATAAACAATTTAAAACAATAAAAATAATGGGAACAAGCATATTAAACCATTTAGCACTTGTTCATTTTGTGCAGAGCTGAATACCAGTTAAACACAATTTTCTAACAGAAAGAACAATACCAGAATGGTCAAAAGTTTAGAACTGCTAAATTAAGTGCAAGGCCATGAAAATCACTGGATGACATTGGGCAAGTCACATGTTCTCAGTTTCAGGGGAAGGCAATTACAAGCCTCCTTTGAACAAATCTTAATTAAAAAAACACCATGATTGTTTCACAGTAAGTTGGAAACAACCTGAAGGTACACACCACCACCAACAGTGAAATTAATAAATGGAGTCAGAAAACAGCAACTGAGTGCAGAGGGAGGCCCTGGTCCCCAGCTATAGATACTGAAGACCAATTGCCATAATTCCTTGAGTGACAATGGGAGAAAGAAAGACTTTGCTACTCACTAAGGCCCGTTCTAGATGGGCCTTTGTGCCGCCCTCGTCACGTGCTAGGGGTTGGCCGAGGACCTAGCGTCCATACCGGCCTCACCCCTAGCATGTGACAAGGGCGTAAAAATGGTGGTGCCCTATACACACGGGCGCCACCATTTTTACGTGCTGGACGCTTAGCGTCCGCACGTCGCCCTTGCCTTGCGATGTCATGAGTGCGCCACTTGTGCACTCGTGCATCGCAAGCGCGGCGCGAAAAGAAGCCACTTTTTGCAGCTTCTTTTTCCGCTGCTGGGAAGCCTCCCCGTTTGGAGGCTGAGGCTTCCTGGCGGTGGAAATGGAGGCGGCGGCAGAGCACCCTTCTTGGGCGCTCTGTAACACGCCAATGATTATTAAGTAAGAGTTGCTGACCCAGTTAGGCACCTGGGGTCTTGAAGCAGCTGCCTATAAATCTTCCAGCCATCCCATGGCTGCTTATTGGTTTCAACCATCCTTCTTGATGACAGGCAATTTTTGGCATTCATGTATTTCTGACCTTAGACTGGCTACAATTTATAGTGTTTCATTTCTTGCTGGATTTTTCTATATGGCCTACTGACGTAGGTCCAAAACACACTGCAGAAGTAATTCAGTTTGAAACCACTTTAACTTCCCTGGCTCAAGGCTAGGGAATTCTGAGAACTGTAGTTTTCAATTCAATTCAGTTTCAGAGACACTTAGCATTCTCTGTCAGAGAGCTCCAGTACCACAATAAACTACAGTCCCCTACCACTGAGCCAGGACAGTTAAAGTGGTCTCATACTGGATTATTTCTGCAGTGTGTTTTGAATTGCATTGAACAACCTCTGGACCAGCTGATGACCATCCTCTTGTTTCTCACTTCATGCTGCTGCATACACTATGATCTACCTGGACTGAATTAATTGTTCAGCAGTTCTTGTATTCTTACTACTTGATTCCTCAGATATTTGCTGACTGGGGCATAGGACAGATTCTACTTCAGCTGGCATGGAAGCATCTTATGGAATCTTGGGATCTGTAGTTTGGTGAGGTACTAGAGATCTCTGGCTGAGAATTTTAAATATCCCTTTCTAAACTACAAATCCCAGGATTTCATGGAATGTTGCCATAGCAATTGAATCGTAGTACTATAATTGTGTAATGTGAAGAGGCCCTTAGAGGGAGCAGCAGTGATTGGGTTAAATGGTTTTCATGAGTTTTACAGTGGAATTGTGGAGATATTATGTGATGTGAAAGGGCTTGAAGATGTAAATTGAACCCATTTTATTGGTTTTAAAAAGCCATTTCCTGGACCAAACCAGCTAAGAGAGTACAAGAACATTTCTCACATGCCACCAAGCCTTCAGGGAACATTTTAATTTAACTTTTTAGTGAAAGAAAAACAGAATATGGGGGTGTGGTGAAGGGTGGGTGGGCCTCTGAAGTTGGTAAGGGGCATGTGCAGTCCAGGATTCAGATATTTGCCTATCCTGCCCTATTTCAACAATTGTTAGAGGAATATTGCCTCTCACACTTTTGTTGTTGTTGCTGCTAGCATAAAATTGGATACAACCCAAATATATTTTCATCATACTTCTGAGAAGATATATTTAACACTGACTGTTGTTTAAGGCAAACAGGATTTGTTCTCTGTATTGCCTGTATATTAATGGTTTTGGTGACCCAGTTTCAGTGTTTGCTTCACTTGACTGGCATGGACAGAGATATAATTGTGTAATTCCCTTTTTTTGGAAGAGAGGAAAAATGACTAATAATGATACTGTTGATTGTTGTCAATATCTCCCCCCAACCCGCCAAAAAAAAATGTGTTCCATGCTGTAAACCTAACCTGAACTCTCTTTTTTTGGTGGGGCAGGGTGGGGGAAAGTTTTATTGAATCCAGTGGGATTTATACGTGACTAAATATGGATCATATTCCAAATGTTTCAGCTTGGCACTCCTGATTAAGCCTCTGTTGTCCCAATTTTTCAGTTTTCAGTACCATCAAATCACAGGATCAAAGAGTTGGAAGAGACCACAAAGGGCATCCAGTCCAACCCCCTGCCATGCAGGAGCTCACAATCAAAGCACACCCGACAGATGGTCATCCAGTCTCTGCTTAAAGACCTCCAAAGAAGGAGACTCCACTACACTCTGAGGAAGTGTGTTCCACTGTTGAACAGTTCTTACTGTCAGGAAGTTCCTCCTAATGTTGAGCTGGAATCTCTTTTCCTTTAGCTTGCATCCATTGTTCTGTGTTCTAGTCCCTGGAGCAGCAGCAAATAAGCTTGCTCCAACCTCAATGTTTCCCCCCTCTTACTCCTACTTTCCCCTTTGTTTTCATCTTTCTTCAGTTGCTACAAACTGAGTTCAAAATGCAAAAGTAATTAACTCGACAGGGGCAAGAGAAGAGGAGGGAATGGAATCTTGCCCTTCCCAGTTGGTTCAGGCAAAAGCAAATCACTGTAGCCTCTCCTAGCTTGGCTGTTGTTTCTCATTAATAATTTTTACCATATTGACCACACTCTGGTGTTGCTTGGTCATATGTATCCCAGTTTTCATCTATGAAATGTTGGGGTATATTTGATAGGAATTAATACAATACATGTCCATGGGATTATCTTGTGCACATTCACAGATTGTGATTTAGTTTTTCGCCATCTCCAACATATTTCTTTTTCTTTCAGTTAATTCAGTATTTTTTTTAAAAAAACTCTTTTAATCAGAAAATCAACTTGTATCATTTTGAAGGACAAGCAGAAAAAAAGAGCAAGGAAGGAGAAATAAGTAGGCTCAAATATTGTCTGAAATTCACTAATTATAAGAGCATTGCCATCCCCTGCTTCTCCCACCAGCAGACTATTACATTATGCTAACTGTGTTTAGTTAACAATTTGCACTAAGATTCATATTTGAATTGACATTCTAAGATAGAGAAAAAGCTCTGCAAGAAGCTGCTTTTAGATTTGGAGCTTGCAGGAAGTAAACATACTGAAATCCACCGAATCCTGTATATGCTAATAGGATTTACAGCTTGGTTTGACACCATGTGAAGGGGATTAGTAGTTTGATTCCTGACATTGGTAAGCCTTCCCAAATTCCACTTTATCATTCACCAGAAACATGCTCAGTGCACAGCTGTGTTTCCACAAGACTGGCTCCCTCCCTCCCTCTCTTTCTCTGGTCTGTTTTAGAGCTAACACAAACCTATGGACTAGTGTGCATAAGCTGGCATGACCCTCAAGCATTCACACTTTCTATGTCTCTTCTCCTTTCATGCCATGGCTGTGAGAAGATCTAAAACCTATGTCTGCAAGCAAATGTCTGCATAGGATTGTATTAGGAATTCTGTCACACTGGTCTTATAATTCATTAGGCTACTGATATCTGGCATGTTATGTATGGGACAGCAAAATAGAAGGTAAATCGTTAAAATCTCATATAAACAGAAGGTTTAACTATCCAAAAAGATACACATAAATAGGATCACAATATGATCTAAAGTTAAGTAGTGTAAAATCCAAGGCAGACTTATGTGGGAATAGGCTTTACCGAACCTACTGAGACGTGTGTGTACCTTAATAAATAATTTTTTTTATTTCTATCCCGCTTTTTGCCAGGCAATCAAAGTGACTTACAACAGGTTAAAATACAGCCATATATACATAATGCCCCCCTTAAAACAAGATTAAACAATGTAAGATTAAAAACTACATATTAAAATCGACTAAGCTAAATAAAAATCATCATGGGCAGAGTTCACTGGATGGGAAGTCTTATTTGTGGCCAAGCATTTATTTCGGGAAGGCTTGCCAGAAGAGATCCGTCTTAATTGCCTTTTTAAAGCTCTCTAGATTGGTGATTTGACGGATCTCGTCCGGCAGGCCATTCCATAAGTTCGGAGCAGCTGCAGACAATGTCTTCTGGGAGGTCGCCGTCAACCTGGTCTTTAAGGGCTGTAATAAATTCCTCCCAGAGGACCTGAGCATACGGGGCGGATTATATGGAAGCAGGCGATCCCTTAGATAAGTTGGGCCCAAGCCATGTAGGGCTTTAAAGGTGATAACCAACACCTTGTACTGTGCCCGGAAACTGATAGGCAGCCAGTGGAGTGACTTCAATATTGGTGTTATATGGTCACTCCTTGCTGTTCCTGTGACCAACCTGGCTGCCATATTCTGTACCAACTGCAGTTTCCGGACTAGGCACAAGGGTAGCCCCATGTAGAGTGCATAGCAAAAATCAAGTCTTGAGGTTACCAGTGCATGTACTACAGTTTCGAGGTCACCCTTTTCCAGGAAAAGGTGCAGCTGGCGTATCAGCCGAAGCTGATAGCAGGCACTCTTGATCGGCGCATTCACCTGATTCCTCATCTGAAGCGATGGGTCAAGAAACACCCCCAGACTGTGAACACAGTCCTTTGAGGGGAGCGTGAGCCCCTCTAGGACTGGAGGTTGCAGCCCAATCCCTGGTTTGGGGGCCCCTACCGTAAGTACCTCCGTTTTGTCTGGATTCAACTTGAGCTTGTTTTCCCTCATCCAATCCATTACTGCCTGCAGACACTGGTTGAGGAGAGAGATGCCATCTGTCGTTGTCACTGATGACCGGGACATGGAGAAATATATTTGGGTGTCATCAGCATACTGATAACACCGAGCCCCATATCCATGGATGATTTCTCCCAGCGGCTTCATATAAATGTTAAATAGCATCGGGGACAGGATCGCACCTTGAGGGACACCACAATTAAGCTCTGTTTTTGAAGAGTGACTGTCCCTGAGAATTACCTTCTGGAACCTGCCCGAGAGGAAGGAGCGGAACCACTGCAATGCAGTGCCTCCAATTCCTAACTTTCTCAGGCGTTCCAGAAGGATATCATGATCTACAGTATGAAATGCCGCTGAGAGGTCCAGCAACACCAACAGGGTCATGCTCCCTCTGTCAATGGCTAGACGAAGGTCATCAGTTAAAGCGACCATGGCAGTCTCCACCTCATACTCGGTCCTGAAGCCCATTTGAAATGGATCAAGAAAATCGGCTTCATCCAAGACCACTTCGAGCTGAAGAGCAACCTGCCCTCTCGATCACCTTGCTCAAAAATGGCAGATGAGAAACAGGCCTATAATTTTTCATCTCCAGGGGGTCCAGGGAGGGTTTTTTCAAGAGCAGTCTAATGATCACTTCTTTCAGAGTGGATGGTATATGACCCTCCCCAAGGGAAGCATTGATGATACGTCTAAGAAGTGCTATCAATGCCTCACCCCCCTGGATGGCCAGCCATGATGGGCGGGGATCAAGAAGGCATGTTGTCTTTTTTACCTTTCCAAGGATCTTGTCCATGTCATCAGTACTCACAAGCTCAAACTGATCCAGTTTAATCTCATAAACGGGTTTACTGGACACCTCAGTAGTCGGTTTTGCTTCAACATTGGCATCTAAGTGGGCTCTTATCTGAGAGATTTTGTCTCCAAGGTAGCTGTTAAAAGCGTCACAGCAGGCCGTTGTTGGGTTAAGTAGAGGGTTCTGGGTAGATGGCATCACCGTCAGTTCCCTTCAAGTCACCTGTTGATTTAGGATCACTCCATGAATTTTAGAGGCAAGGAATACTGAGTAAGTTGGGTTTTTTTTTTTGCCAGTTCCTTCCTTTGTAATATATTCTATAGCACCTGGCATGTTTTGCCAGCCTCTCATCCAAGAACTAATGAGGGCTGACCTTGCTTAATTTCCAAGATTAGACAGGATCTGATAACTTTAGGGCATTTATGCTGTATTGAGACTAAGGGGCTTATTGCACAGCTTTAAAAATCAACTTACCACTCCCAAATTGAATTCTAATTCAGACTGCATCCAGATCCTATTGCATGGATTTTTGCTGCCGATGCTGCCGGGCGGGTGTAGCCCATGTAACTTCTGGATAGAATCTGAGTTCAGCCAACTGATTTGACAAGTCGGGTACTCCCAACTTTGCAAATTGTCTGGCTGAACTTGGATTCTATCCAGAGGTTACATGGGCTGCACTCACCTGGCAGCATCGGCGGCAAAAATCTATGTGTAGGATCTGGATGCAGCCCAAATTAGAATTCAATACAGGAGCAGTTTTTAAAGCTGTACGATAAGCTCCTAATTAAAAATGCACAGGGTTATGCTTTTATCAACTTCAGTGTTGTTGTTTTCCCTAATGTTGGGCCAAATATTTGGCCAAGCAATTTTTGGAAATTTCAAGAGGAAAGAATGTATGCATCCAAGGATGACCAAAATATTTTATCTGAGGCAAAAGTGGGGACAGCAGCACCTCTGGATTCCACATGCAGAAGCTGACTTGACTACATACTTGGCAATGAAAGTTTTTTCTACTATACCTATGAAGAGCAGGCCATATGACATACCTAGTTCTCCTCTCCAGCAGTATGAAAGAGCCAAGGTTATGAAAGAGGTTCAGGAAGAAAATCCAAGGAATAGCTTATCTGCCCCTGCAACAGTATGCAGCTGCCTCACTCTAATAACAGGGAATCTCATCACTACCAACAAGAAGAAAGCAGCTTTGGGTGTGTGCGCGCAAATTTAAATACTCATATATGTAGTATCAAAAGGAAAGGAGCAGTTAAAATATAAATTGTCTCACAACAGGCCTTTTAGATATGATTTCATGGCTATACAATTGGATTTGCACTGCAACATTTCAAGAAACAGGCTCCTTTTAAACATAGAAACAGATGGTCAAGAAGACCTAGCTTCCTGGTGGACTGGGTGGTTTTCAGACAGCAGCATGCCCCAAGTCCACTGGGAAGCCACATGGCCAACCTCATGTGTGGCGGATCCATGGTGTTTTTGGCAGTGCAGTGTTTATACATGCGGCAAAGAAACAGAAGAAATGCTGCCGCAGTGGCAAAATGTCCTTTCCCCAGCACATAAAGGAGCGACTATTTGCCGCTCCCTTTTGTGCCGGGAAAGGGCTGGTTTGGGAGCGTGGCTTGCCATTGCCATGGCCCCAACCTGGCGAGCAAAGGGGCAGCCAGAAGCTGCTCCTTCGGGGTGCTCTGTTTCGCCCCTTAGCAAAGAAGTTAATGGGAGTGAGTTTAAAATAAGAGATCATTACTGGAACTATGATTTTAGGACAACAGGCTTTATTATCATGAGATGTTAATTTGAAGCCTGCAGCAAATGAATATCTGAAGCAATGGATGTATTTGTTAAAATAAAATATAGGTGTGAAAATACACCTGGGGCACATTTTTTTTGGCAAGAGTGGATGCATATCCATTACATTGACAGGTGGTTATAAAGTCTTGTCTACTCTGAATATAGATACTATAGGGAGAGCTGTGTAGAAATTTTCAAAGTGCCTGCTATAATCTGATGTTTGTAACATTAAATATATTTAATTATCATGCAACAAACTCTTTTTTAAAAATATATATATAAATAAGGCCTTATCTTTGGCATTTCCCCCTTAATTGTTAAACAACACAATGGGTAGATAAAAAAGTAGATAAAGAAAAACCAAAGGATGACATTGTTGCTCCCTCTGCAGTTCTCTTTCTCTAGAAAAGAAGGAGGGAAAGGGAAGACAGAGTTTGAAGGAGGAGAACATTAATGACTGCTGATTGATTGCTTGCCAAACTAGTAGGAAAAAAAAAGGGGGGGGGGGAATTGGCATAAACTGGGATGGGGAAAATTGTATTCTTTGCTGGATAAATGGCTACTTTTTTTAAAAAATGGTAATGTTCTTCTATGTGTAACTAAAGAGATACCCGCTAAGGAAATGCAGAAGATGTAAGTTTTAGTAACACCTCATCTGCCATATACTCTAATGTAATGAAAGTATGGCAGTTGATATGCAATGTAATGTAACAATTGTAATATCTCTAAATATATGAGAGCCTATTCATTCTCCCATATAAATATCCTGAGATTCCAATACTTAAGAATTCTTAAGTGTCTGGATTTTAATGTTGATCATTGGTTGGTCACCTGGGTGTCCAGAGGGTGGTAAAGGGGATCTCTGGACAGATACAGATTAGCTGCCAAATGACTATAAACCTTCAGTCCCTTAGTCTAAAGTGACAGTGGTGGACAACCATGGCTGTTTAAACTCTTTCCACAAAAGTGAAATTAGATGAGAGATGATACTGAGGTACTATGTGGTTTGAGGTAATAGATGGCCAGAGAAATTGTTTTGTGGTGGTTTCATCATTTGGTGGCTGTTTGGGGTATATGTGTGGAGAAATCATCCTCCTTGAGTAAAAGTACTTAGATGATGTGTTAGGAGGCTTGAAGGACCAGAACGAGGGGACTGGTATTAGGCTGCACTTTCCTCACATCTACTGTAGTGTTTCCAAGATAAAACAACTCAGTCTGAAATTTAATCCAGGAGAATGGTCTCCTTGCACCTGATGGTGGCATATTTTCTTGTTTCATTCCAATCAAGAGGAGTTTGTTTGGTTTTTTTTTAAAAAGAGAGAAGTTGTTTCTGGTCCTTTCCTTTAAAAAAATTGCTCTTCTTGCCAAAAATGCCCCCCCCCCCCATGACCTTTAGAGTAAGGTGCTTTTTCTGTAACCTTCAACATTTCAAAGATGAAAACTAGGACACATGTGGTCACGCAAAATTAGTGTGATCAAGATAACTACAGTTATTGTGGACTCTGACCAAGATGACTGAATATAAGCAGGATGATTTGAGTGCTACTTTATTATCTTTAACTGCATAAAGATTCAGAAGGATCCCACTATGGCAGATTCATGGTCTTCTGGATAGCCCCTGACATGGTGAGGAGCCTGGGGGCTATCAGGAGGGGATGCCTCCTTCTGAACATACAGTATTTCATGGCAAAGCTCAAAGGAGTTGAAAAGGACTAATATGGCCAGCGAGACAGAAGCTTCTCCAAGTAAGAATTTATGACATGATTAATGGGGCATCTGTCACCTCACCCTAACAGAGAAAGAGGAATTCCCCAACATGGTTGGAGATTGATTATACTGAAGTGCATATAAATAATTTGATCATAAATAACTAAAGGCCATCCTCCACCATCAAAGAATTTGATAACCAAAACTAGGTCCAGGAGGGACAGACAGCATTTTGCTCAAGATAATTGAAAGATAATTTATGTGGCAATTTTGGACAGAAAATAAGAACTAAACTAAACATTTTAAAGTTTTAAATAGCTAAAAGGCCTATGTGGAAGCTACCCATGAGAAAAGTGGAAAAGGGAGAATAAACATTGTTTCTGACACTGGATCTCAAATAAAAAGTCTTTCCCAGCACACCATGTAAGGAATTGTAAAAATCACTACAATAAAATCATCCTACGAGGGGTCTGAACTCAATTTTGCAAGACTGCAGTAGTCAAATTCATATATAAATGAATAATTAAAAATAATGTGCATTCAGGACAGAATTTGAAACAGAAATTTGATTGGTTTAAATCAGAGATCTCAGTAGAAATACACCGTTTTAAGGAGACTGTTGGAAAGTAACTTAAAGATTGTGCGGGCTTCATTTGGAATTTAATAACTACTACAGTACCCCTCCCGGGTTACGAAAATAATAGTCGTTCCGCCGCCCCGTCGTAACCCGAAAATCCTTCGTAAGCCGAAAAAGCCATAGGCGCGAATGGGGAAAAGCCGCATTTCTGTGCGAAATAGCGCCCGAAAAGCAACCAAATTTTTTTTCATAACCCGAAATACCTTCTTAACCCGAACATTTTTTTTTCTATGGATTTTTTTCGTAACCCGGAAATTTCGTAAGGCGGCGCATTCGTATCCCGGGGTACCACTGTACTAATAAATATAAACAGGATATCTCTGATAACATAAGGGAATTGTTGCTTTATGGTTTGATTTAGAAAGATTTCAAAAGAAAGTGAGGATTGTTAAAATACACACAACACTAAAGGGTGTCCCGAGGAGTTTTTAAAAATAAAAGGTAGATATGAATCTTGGCAGATTTGTAAGTGTTCCTTGAACAGATGACTAAATACCCTGAAGCATTATACAGGCAGAACTTTGGATATGCACAGAGGAAAAACGTGCCAAAAGATATGATAACTGACTTTTACACAGAAAACTTAATGATTATATACTGAAAACACTTTCAAGTAAAGGCTTTAAAAAAGAGAAGGAAATATCGTGTTACAGAAATACCAGAAAAATGTTTGAGGAAATGCTGAGAGTTTATGTTTTTGTTGGAGCTAGAGAAACCAGACATAGCTCTTTGAGGATAGTTCTAGAGATGTGCTGACAACCACAATGGAGGAGAGATATAAAAGCCCAAAAGCTATTAAGAAGAAATAAAAATAAAAATGAAGAAAAATATTTGAATAAAACACAGAAATGAATTTGACAATAATCGCATGGAGTGTGATAGGACTAAATTTGCCTCCGAAAAGAAAAGAAAATCTGTCATTTTCTAAAAGAATAATCCCAAAATATGATATGTATTTGTTTCAAGAGACTGATGTAAGAAAAAAAATATTTTAGACTTTTGCAGAGTAGGAGCATGGGCTTGAATTTATCCCTGCAAACAGTAACAAAAGAAATGGAACAGTCTTTAATAAACAAAACATTACAGCTTAAACTGACATTTCAAGATGAACAAGGCAAATTCATTGGAAAAATAAACTAGAATGGCAAGCTGATGCATTTAATAGGCATTTATGGACCTAAATGAGAAGAATCCACATTTTTAAAAATTGTGGAAGAAGGTCCAAAAACACACTGCAGAAATAATCCAGTTTGAGATGGCTTTAAGTGCCAGGGCTCAGTGCTAGGAAATCCTGGAATTGTAGTTTATTGTGGCATCAGAGCTCTCTGACAGAGAAGGCTAAATTTCTCACAAAACTACAGTTCCCAGAATTCCCTAGCATTAAATTAGGACAGTTAAAGTCAACTCCAACTGGATTATTCTGCAGTATGTTTGGACCAAAGACAATTGTATTTGCTTTCTTTAAAGGTAGGATTGAAATGAAATTATTGATTCCATCTAGGGTTGCCATATCCCGTACGCAGGTGGGACATCACGGTTTTCAGCTGTTTTGAATGTCCCGGTCTGGGTTTAGGCAAAGTCCCAGCTCCCACCCGCCACCGCCAACACTGCTGTTGCAACTAGGTGGCAGTGGCAGCCTGAGAGGCCTAGCTGCCTCCGCTAGGCCTCACTGGGCCCTGGATGGGGCTCAGGGCGTGGGGCTCCATTGCCACCTACCAGGCAGGGTGGGACTCAGCCAGCCGACTGAGCCCCAAGAAGCAAGGCCCTCAAGGCCTCTCCTCCAGCTGCTCCTTTTTGGACTGGCAACAAGCCAGCTTTTCCACCCTGCCAGTGGCTTTAAGGTGCTCCAGAGGTGTACTGTGTATAAACTCCACAGCACCAGAGCACTTGGAAGCCAGCCCCCATGTAATGGCTGGACAGACCGGGGTGCTGTCCAGTTGGCTGGGGAGCGTGCAGCGTGTTAACACCATGCTTCCAAGCTGCCCAAAAGCAGCACAAAAAGGGCCGTCTGTTTTGTGACCCAATGACTATAAGATATTTACTATCAAGTTGGCAAACAGGTTGAGGAAACATATCTTTCAGTGATTCATGAGGATGATAGGTAGATTTTTGGGCAAAAGGACATTAAGTAGCAATACGAGAACGTCCTCAATACTATTGAATTTGGAAACATCAGAAGAAGAAAAAAACTGCTTTGAATTTTTGTATCAGAGAAAGTGTTTGACAATATTTTTGGAATTACTTTTCAAGTATTGGAGAGAATGGAAATTGGTGAAATCAACCAGGCTATAAAGACAGAGTATTCAAATCAAAAAGCATGGATTTTGTTAAATAATAATAATAATAACAACTTTATACGGCCATTTGGCCAGCACAGATTTTGTTAAGGGCAATACAACAACATTTATTGAGATACAAAAGTGAACTAATAAATATGTCTTCTCTCACCTTTGCTTTTTGTTTTGGCACTGGGATTTTTAGGAGAAATCAGACAAAAGGACAGAATTTGTGGAGAGAGGACTTTAAAGGAGAGTTTAAATGGAGGGCTTATACAGATGATCGGGTGGTAATGACTGGAAATCCATTGGGCTCAATGAAGGTTCTTTCAGGGAAAAAATAAAACTGTTTGGGCACACTCTAGGTTTAAAATTGTGATAAAATAAAATTACTCAGAAGAGGAATGAGTTAATTGATCTCTCTAATTTTAAAGTGGAAAGGGGAGGATTAATATTTGGGAGTTACAATCATGAAGAACAACTGTTTTTTTTATTCTAAATAATTATGATATAGTCCAAAAGAAATAAAAATAGATTTAGAAAAATGAGAAAGTTAAATTTATCTTTTGGGGGAGAACTGCATTAATGAAGAAAATGTTTGCCATGACTTTTCTTTTACCTTTAAACGATCCTCATAGAAGATGAGAATACCCTTATGCCACGGCAGAAATAAATTTCCAGATTTGTCTGGCAGGCAAGGCAATCCAAAATAAGGCTCAAACTTTGCAGGATGATAAAGAAGGGATGGTATAGTGTTCCAAATATTAAATTGTACTATGAGGCCTGCCAGTGAAATAATATGTTTTGTTTGGAAATGAAGGACTTTTAGAACTTGAAGGTCATGATAAGACTTGAGTGGCATGGTTAATTTGGGTATGATGAAGTTAAGGCACTTGCTAATTTAAAAAATCATTGTATTAGAAAGGCTTGTATACAAGTTTGTACAAATATAAGCAGAGACTTTTTCTGAAGAAAATAGTGGGACACAGAGAGAGAGAGCTGGGATTTTTAAAGCATCTGAGAAAATGGATGGCAGAAGATTAATTGAACTGTCCCTGCCAAAATTTGGGCAGTTGGGGATATGAATCTCTTTTATTATTCAAAACATGTGCTTTTTCACTCATCTCTCTCTCTCCTTGTGAACTAAAGGCGTTTAACTACATGACATCCCTGAAGGTTTCTTATGGAGCAGAGCTTTTTGCTTAGGGGATGCATCTGTTTAACAGAGTAACACTTCAGAGTTTCCATGGTGGGATGCCATGACAAATAAATCAGTTTCTGTTTTATGCCTGAAGAGAAATGTTGGCTGTGCTTATACACATCTAATGCTGTTGATATGTCCTTTTGCAGAGCTAAACTCAGATCTAATAATCATTTTCTCAGTATCAGATCTAATCAATTGCAATGCCAACTGGAAAGGAGGTGACAAAATAAAGCCCCTTTCTTTGTTTGAATCTAAATTTATGGTGTCAAAAAGGATCTGTTCAAATACAGTTGCCTTGGATTTTGAATTCAGGGATCTGAATCCTGAAGTCATAAATCTTGGGACGACATCTCTGAAATCCCCCAGCTAACATGTACATGCTATTTTTAATTGGTGGCCATGCTGCTTAGGGATTCTGGAGTCACCCTCCCCACAAGGCATCTGTCTCCATCCTTGCCTTGAGAGGGAGAGAAGGAACTGAACCCTCCCCACAAGCATCTGTCTCCATCCTTGCCTCTGAGAGGAGAGAAAGGAACTGAACCCTCCCCACAAGGCATCTGCTCCCATCCTGCCTCTGAGAGGGAGAGAAGGGAACTGAACCCTCCCCACAAGGCACTGTCTCCATCCTTGCCTCTGAGAGGAAGAGAAAGGAACGAACCCTCCCCACAAGGCATCTGTCTCCATCCTTGCCTCTGAGAGGGAGAGAAAGGAATGAACCCCCCCACAAGGCATCTGTCTCCATCCTGCCTCTGAGAGGGAGAGAAGGGAACTGAACCCTCCCCACAAGGCATCTGTCTCCATCCTGCCTCTGAGAGGGAGAGAAGGGAACTGAACCCTCCCCACAAGGCATCTGTCTCCATCCTTGCCTCTGAGAGGGAGAGAAGGGAACTGAACCCTCCCCACAAGGCATCTGTCTCCATCCTGCCTCTGAGAGGGAAGAAGGGAACTGAACCTCCCACAAGGCATCTGTCTCCATCCTTGCCTCTGAGAGGGAGAGAAGGGAACTGAACCCCTCCCCACAAGGCATCTGTCTCCATCCTTGCCTCTGAGAGGAGAGAAGGGAACTGAACCTCCCCACAAGGCATCTGTCCCATCCTTGCCTCTGAGAGGGAGAAAGGGACTGAACCCTCCCCACAGGCATCTGTCTCCATCCTTGCCTCTGAGAGGGAGAGAAAGGTAGGCCTTCCCTTCCGGCCTCACTAAAGGAACTGAACCCTCCCCACAAGGCATCTGACTCCATCTTGGCCTCTGAGGGGAGAGAGGGTGAGCCAATGCCATCAGGCCTATCCTTAAGATACAGAGCCCTCCATCTGTCCATCTGCCTTGGTCCAGGCCTTAGAGGGAGAGAAGAATGCTGGACCTGATCCCCTTCCCCTCAACCATTCCCTTCTCCTTTTGTGTCGTGTCTTCTTAGATTGTAAGCATGAAGGCAGGGAACTGTCTAATTAAAATGATTTTATGTACAGTGCTGTGTAAATTTACAGCGCTATATACATAAAGCTAATAATAATAATAATAATAATTGTAGTCCTCCAAAAATAATCTTTTAGTGTCCTGTCAGAAACTGCTGGAAAGGCTAATTCGGAGCAACTGTAAGGTAGGGCACTGCTGAGGTTCTGAACTGCCTTATCTAACCTTTTCCTCTTTTCCTTTCATTTCTTCTGGTAAGAATTTTCAAAAATTTTTTTTTCAAATTTATTCATATTTGGAGCAGGAAGAATTAGAAATTTTAAATGTGAGCCCCCCCCCAAAAAATGCATCCACTTAGAACTAGGGCTTTGAATGCTTCAGTCATAAAACCTTGGGCCCATTACCCACGTTGTACAATTATAGCAGTTTACTCTCACTTTAACTGCCTTGATTCCATCCTGTGAAGTTCTGGTATTTGTAGTTTGGTGAATTACTTAGAATCCTCTAGATACAGTTTTAACAGTCAATGGCTACAATCCTACATTAGACTGAGCCATATACCATGCCCCAGATTTACGTTACAGCCTCTGTACAGCCATTCCATGCCTCATGGAGAGCAGGCAGTATTAGAGAAGTGTCTAACTATGTATGTCCTGTAGCCAGATGCCAAATGTTTATGAAAGAACTAAGACCTCTGGAGGAACCTAGCAGATCTCAGCAGTGATATAATCATTTCATATAAGGCTATAGGATAAGGGTAGATTTGTCACTGATCTTGCCCCATTCACCATAAAGCATGGAATGGTGGTACCGAGGGACTGCAAAGGCTGCACGGTAAGTTGGGGAGGGGCTTTGAGTGCATCAGAAGTTTGAAGGGAATACCAACATCTGCAGTGCTCCAAAAAGGACAAAGATAAACTTTAAGGGGAGCATATGTTTCTATTCTTTTGACCCTGTTCAAACCAGCAGGACCACAACACAGTTCAACACAGTATATAGAAATATCAACCCTCCAACACTACTATAATTTTGAATCTTAGGTATTCTTTTAAAAAATATGTTCATTAACTAGACCCTGTAAATCCAATAGGACTGTTGACCTCACCCCCAGTCCAGATTACACCAATACTGAGAACTTTCATTGTGCTTCAGTTTATTTTCGCTCTTCTGCCACGTGAATAGAAATGTATTTCATGCATTTGGGAATAAAGGTTGCTGTTGCTGCTGCTGCTTACAAAATGTTTAATTAATATTAATTTCTTATATTTGCCAGGCTTGAGGGACAAGTATTTTGGACTACAACTGCCATCTTCACTAGCCAGGAGATCCTCATACTGATTGTGTATGGGAGTTGTGGACCAGCAACCTTTGGTGGGCCACAGGTTCCTTATTGCTGCTGTAGCGATTTGCAAAATTTTATTCCCAAATCAGTCATATCCTCCAACATCTCACAGGGAAATCTGGGACATATGTGGCCAAGTAATATCACAATGTGTTCAAGTTAACAAATTTTACTAATGACGATGAACAGAGAAGCTAGAAAAGGTTGCAACTATTTGCTCTTTCCAAAGTCAACTGGGAAGGGGAAGAATACATACCCTCCTTTCTTCTCCCTGTGCTGAGTTAATGACATACAAATACAGTCGGCCCTTCTTATACACAGATTTTTTATACATGGATTCAAGCATACAAGGTTTTAAAATGTTCAAAAAAAGTACAAATTTCAAATATCAAACCTTGATTTTCCATTTTTTATAAGGGACACAATTTTTCTATGTCATATTTAATGGGACTTGAACATACACGGATTTTGTTATACACAGGGGCTTTTTGAACCAAACCCCAGCGTATAACAAGGGTCCACTGTAACCTTTTCACTTTCATCTCAGTTTGCAGCAATATAAGTAAGATGAGGGAAAAGGAAGACAGTTCAAGGACAAGAAAGAAACTGGGACATTTTAAAAGTAGATGAAAATGTGGGATAACAGAGGACTAACTGGGACTGTCCCTGCCAAATCAAGGCAAGTGGAGGATATGGTCAATCAGCAGAGAAATCTTCATTCTTTGGAATAGATCTTACTCAGAATATAAGGAGGAGACAAGGTGAGCTGTTTGGTTTTCCTGCTTCGTGTGAAAATGTCCCTTGTGCAGTAAAGCACACACACTCAGGTCTGCACAAGCCAAAAGGCCCAACTGCCCCACCCCTTGGGTTCTGATGTTGTACTATTTGGATGACACACATCCCAAATTCCAGTTCTGATGTGGGCAGGTCCAAATGACATTAGGAATGTTCAGCATCAGACCCAGGGCATAACTACATAAAAATAAATTGTAAAATGTAACCTGATGCTCCTGATCTTCCAGGAATATCTGGGGCCCTCTATTTCCATGCTGTGGCAGCTGTGTGCATGGGCATCCATCTGGGCCACCCACTGTGTCTGCCACCATTGCAGGTTGCTTATTATGAGGTCAGAACAAGGCACCCAGCATGGCATTATTACTTTGTTCTGACCCCAGAAGAGAGTGACCTATGGTGGCAGATGTTCTGGGTGGGACACCCATGCAGACACCTGACATAGCATGGAAATGGAGGCCAGGGTAATGGGAGCAGGTTGGGACAGCTGTGCAGCCAGGATACTCTGACCTGACCCTGGAGTATCCTGACCAGTGCAGGCAAGGCCTCAGACATAGAGAACAAATATAAAAGAACTGGCTGATTGACAAAAAGATGCAAACAATCCATCTGATTCTTCTAATATTTAAAAGTCTCTACAGCAGCTTTGTCATTTTGTACAATTGTGCAATGTGGGCAAATGTAGCTCTTGCAATTGGGAGAAATGCTGAAAATGGCAGGAAATCTCTCATCATTTTGCAAATGGGGCGGGGGGAGATTATGCCTTGAATCCCATTTTGGGAGAAAGGCAAGATATAGGTGCAGTAAATAAATAAATGTGTAGTTTCTCTTTCTTGTGCATGAAAACGAGAGAAGCAAAGATTTACCTCTCTATCATGATGTATAGAGGAAAAAGAAGTTTGGAAACTCAGGTATAATAAGAAGGAGAAGTACACACTACAATGTCAACCAAAGAAATAGAAAGCATCATTCATTTTGTACATTTAGATAAAAAAGGGAAAATATTTCCCAAGGCTCTGTTGACCTGCCAGATGCACCATTACATTACAGAAAAAGCAGAACGTTATTGTCTGGATGTTTCTGTGGTACATACTATATTTTCCCCATAATTCCATTGTAAAAGTATACATTTTCATGAATAACATTCTGTCCTTCATTTGGAAATGAATAGCTTGTCATTTTTGCCTGTCACTAACTGGAGCTGTCAGTAGCAAAAATATGAAACATTCCTTGTTAAACTTCCCATAAGCATCTCAAAAGTCTCATTTTAATAGTGCTTAAAACTCTAGTGCTTAAAACTCTTTTTGAATTTTTTTCTTCCATTTACTTCCTTAGCCATATGTGAAGTTGGAGCCAACAAACTTTATACAAAATTTGAATGCTTTACTTGTAACCAGAAAGTTGATTCAAAGGTTCAGTGATATTCTCACGTGGCAGATTATGTTGCAGTATGCAGGCAAGAGCAGAGACGGTGTAAACAGGCACATTTTCTCCTTTTATTCTCTTTATAGTGACTCATCCATGATAAGAATGACTGGTAATTTCATTCATATCTTACAAAAACCCCAAATATCTATTCACAGGTCTGAGTAGCTAACATCAGGAAACAGCTATTACTCTATGAAATAATATCTTAGAAATGTGGTGACATACTATTCTGAGGAAATATCCTTGTCCATTTGCGTGTTCTTTGTTGGATTGTCATCCTATGTTTGCAGTTAACAGCTATTTTTATTTTCACAATGCTAGCATCTGATCAGGCTTAACTGGATGTTATCACACTTGGGATTAATTGTTCATGGGAAGAATTTTTAGCTTTGTTTTGACTGCTTTTTCTTTATTTCAGGTGGACAACTATGTCCCACTTGATATTTTTGAACTGCTGCTCTCATGATTCCTTACTTTAGTTATTCTGTCAAAGCATTGTGGAAGCTGCAAACCAACAACATCTGGAATCTGTCCTCTCACCCTGACTTTAGTTAGTAAATGACCTCTCTCTGGCACAATTCTTTGTAGAAACTGGAGAATCTTTTCTTGTCATCTGATCCACACCATTTCTTATTGTGTCTGCTTCAACACTTTATTCCTTTTTTTTCAGTTAAATTGTTGATCTCAGTTCATTCATTGCTTTTCTAGTTTTGTTGAAAATAAATTTGGATATTTGATGTGCTGGGAGTTCCGCTGCCTGGGTAGAAACATTGCCTAATGTATGTTGAGGCCAAAATAGGAAATATTTGTTGAACATTGGCCTAAATCCAATGTTGTGCTGGTAGTTGGGTGTCAGTGGATTTCCCCCCTAGTCCTGTGATGGTGAACCTTTCAGAGACTGAGTGCCCAAACTTAGTGGCATTTCCACATCAGGTGTCATTCAGTGCCAGTGGGACTTCCATCTTCCAGGGGTAGGATTTCTGGGGGGAAAAACTCAAGGCATACTCTCTCAGACTCAGGCTAGCAATAGCAAATCCCCCTCTGATGAAACTTGCCAAGAAAACTCCATGATAGTTTCACCTTAGGGTCACCATAAGTCAAAAATGACTTGAAAGCACCACATACAAAAGTCATGTTCTCTCAGCCTCGAGAGATGGCAAGGGCAACACCCCTCTGCTCTTTCACCCACCCTCCCATGCCCTTAACTAGATTTGGGAGCCATGTAAAGGCATGGGAGGGGGGAAGGAATAGGCACATGCCTACTCCTCCCCCCCCACCCTCTTCTGCCTTTGAATGGTTTTGGGAACTCCTTCCCCTGCTCTCCACTGCCTTTAATCAGCTTTGGGAAGCCAGTTAAAGGCTTGGGAGGATGTGTGAAGAGGAGAAACAGATGTGTGCCAGCTCTTCCTCCCCTGCCCTCCTGTCCCTTTAACTGCCTCCCCAGAAACAGTTGAAGGGATGAGAAGGTAGAGGAAGAGGAGGAGCTGGTGCATATTCCAGCAGAAAGAGCTCTGTGTGCCAGAGATGGCATGCATACCATAGGTGTCACCACTGCCGTGTTCTGTCTTTTCACCCTGTCTGTACCAGAAGTAGCCTTTGGAGGGTAGCTGGGAGAAAATTAGTCTGCAAAATTTCCTGTCCTGAAATAAACTGGTTTAATATATTGTTGATAATGCAGCTGTTGTCCTGGTACAATCTTGACCATTATTATGGACAGATCATTAAAATTATAATCACATACAAATTCTAGTTCACAACTCACAGCCTTTACATTAGGGTCTGGAATTCTGTTGGTCTCATGCGCCTATGTAAATTCCCATACACATACTGGTGTACGCGTTGGTGTTTGTGTGTGTATGTGTTTTTGTGGTAGTTGTGCAATGAACATATTCATTGTTAAAGTTCTATTGTTAATCCCAACTAGGTAAGAGCTATTCATTTACTTGGATTTTCTTTTCTGTTGACTCACTATTCAAGAATTGATTACATGGTTTACTCTAGCTGGAACCAAGTGACAGGATTCTAGCTGTAAAGTTGCACTTTCTTGGACAGCACATAACTATGCATCATTGCCTCCAATATACTATTTTACTCACTAGTTTGCAGAAACAGCCACCATACATTCTCAATTACGTAAAGGAATAAGAAACAGGTTCATGGCAGATATACAGTAGGTTTCATGATGCTAGTACAGTATTCAACAGAAGGGTGGTATAACACAGCCATCATGTATCAATGTGAATGTAGATTTATCAGAATCTCAGCCAAGATTTTTTTAAAAAAATCTCTTTGTAATGGCAATACATCTACAAATCAGTGCAGTGCTCTCTATCTAATGCTGACCACCCCATCCTTATAATTCATTATTTTCCCAGACCAAATAAGCTTCACTAAAATGCAGCACTCAGCAACAAGGAAACTACTTTGTGATGAATTTTAAAAATCTCACCCATTAATACAGTGGGGGGACTGCCAAGAAAGCTTTCGATTTGATGAAGGTTTGATTTCTAGAGTTTTGAAGACACATAGGTGGCTTAAAATGTTAAATCTTTGGATTCTCTGGTTTCTATGGATTTATTCTTCCCTAGGTTTGAAATTCATTCTTCCATTAACCGCTGGGCAAGACTGCCTATGAGTATAACAAATAGGAAAAGACATGAACAGTTCTCTTTGCATTGCGTAGGTAACCTTCTACTTGAGCATCTTGCTGGAAGAAAACAATCATCTGTCTTAGCAGATGGCATCATGCAGGCTTTGAGTGTATGGATGTATCTTGTCCCTTGCAAATATGATAGCTTGTTATGTGCTACCAAGCCTCTGAAAGGTCACTTCTGAAATAATGGTCTTGATTGATCACTGAAGATGAGCAATCAGCAATAGTGGGTCAAACTGGATGTCAGAGTTATCAAGTGCTGTCACTTAGCATTCTGTAGATGTTCCTTCCTTATGTTTTAAAAACACATTTGGCTATTTGTTAATGAAAGAAATATTGTAGGGAAAAAAGCTACATGGACCTCACTGTGTATTAGTGCTGTAATGAATACACTCTGGGTGCAAACTGTAAAGGAGCAGTCTGAAGCATTGATTGGTACTCCCAAACTAGGCACCTGTAAAATCTGGACAAAAGCATGGAACAGGTTCAGTGTCCATCTAATACAAGAGCCATCAGCCACCATGGGGTATCATTAATCAACTCTTCCAAAATCAGACCAGGAAGAAGGGAAACTTTCTTGGATCAAATCAGTGATTCATCAAGTTTAGTATCTTGGCTCAGTCAGTGACCAGCTATACTTCTAGGAAGCCCTTAGAAAGAATAAGAAGGCAACAGCATCTCTGTGAATCAGCAACTGTTATACAGAGGTACACTATCACTGCATATTTATAACCTGCCTTTTCCCAAAACTAGAGCTTACAAATTAAAATGAATACAATATAGCAAGAGACTGACATGAATATAGATTTAAACCATTAACAATGGTTTCCATGTGGTTAGTCAGTAATGATGGCATAAATGAAACTTACAGCCAAGTAACTGTTTCCTGTTCCCATTTACAATTGTGGTACCATAACCATGATCATAGATGCCACTCCCACCCTGATCCCCCCCCCCTTTAAAATCCAGAAAGGTGGTCGGAGGAATTGAATCCTGTGGCTCTGGTGACTGGGGTGCTAAAGGATGATATGTTCAGTTCCCTCTCATCAATGAGCATCAGTGCACTTGACAGGTTGCAAAAAGGAATCCACAGGGATTCTTGCTTCTGGCTAGAGTGCACTGTCTCTCACTGGTGGCAGGGTGCTGGATGCATAATCCTTCAGGGTCCCAGTCATCAGTACTAGAGAACTCCATCACTGTGCAGCTGACAGGATTTTCAGGTGGGTTTCAAGGGTTGGATTGGGAGATGTAGTGTAGCCACAACATTGAGACAATTGTCAAAGGTCAGTATGTGTGTGTGTGTGTTTTTAAAAAAAGTTAAAACTCCAAAAAGTAATCTTCAAGAAAATTATTAATGTTATTAACAATTTTCATATAATTAATAGTGAATAAGTATAAAATAATTATAAAATTATTTTAGACTGTAACGAGTTACATCATGAATGTAAAATTAACATTCCAAGTTCTGATATGCATACCATATCAAATGAGATATATCACCTATAACACATATGATATTTGCACCATATATTTTGACAACACCATCAAAGTCTACTAATAACATGCTGACATCTTGTTTAAAAAATTAAGTGTGGTGTACAGGTTTTTTTTTTAAAAAAATAAACTTTTGTCTCCAAAGGGAACTTGGGCACCAGAGAAGATTTCTAGAATGAAATGACTATGGGACTGTGCAGACCACCCTTGAAGGGGTGGCCTGCAGCTGCCTCCATCTTCACCAGATTGGGGCCATGGCACCCATCTTCACCAGATCGGGGCCATGGCACCCACATTCTGTGCCCTCCTTTCCGCAGCGCAAAAAGGAGCTGCAAAAAGCGGCTCCTTTTTGTACCCTGGAAAGGGCACCATAGCCACTGGTGCCATGGCTTTACAGGGCTCCTTTGCTGTTGTGTCCTCTAGATGCAGTGCCACAGGAGCGTCGTGATATTTGATTAGATAGTGGATGTTGATGTTTTAATTTTTGCCTGCTTTTTAAATTAATTCTATTTTATATTACTACTTATTGTTTATATGTATTTTGTAGATTGTACACCATTGGCAGGTTTAATATTTTCATTGATTTGATTATTTGTATGTAAAGCGCTGTGTACATTTACAGTGCTATAGAAATAA
>NC_056525.1:215703225-215719056 GCF_019175285.1 Sceloporus undulatus | reverse complement strand
TAATAATAATAATAATAATAATAATAATAATAATAATAATAATAATAATAGTGTGTGGTATGTTGCACGACATCACGCTGGCATGTGTCATGTATGCGCCATACCCTGACTCCACCCCCATACTGGTCAAAGATGCCGGACTGCACAGCCCCTTAGTTCCCATTATAAAGTATCTCCAAAAGTTAGATGGGTCTCACAAAATAAATTGTCCATGTGGATTAATCATAACTCCTATGTAACATCGTACCATTTTTCTCTTTAAAAATCACAGCTAAAGAAATTGTGTTTTACAAGAAATAGCAAAGAGATAGGTATCTGTATTTTATTTGCTCTCATAGGCAAGAAACAGCTAGAAGTGTAATGTGATGGGGAGGCAGGAATGGGATAGGAAGAACACTTTAAGAATGCTTTCTTCCCTGCATTAGGCTTCTGCATGAGATATCAGCTCCAGTGCCTGCATTTTGTAAAGTACCTCGTGTTATGGCTATGAGTTTCATAAATAAATTATGCGTTAGGCAAACATTTTTTTCTCTAATCCAAAATCTAATGCCAATCAAATTCACTTGGTGTCCCCAAGTTCTATTACTTTGAAAATTGGGGAAAATTCACAATCTGCATTGTTAGCACCAAGCACCATTGGATATCTTTCTGCCCACTTCTTGAGGCACAAAATGCCCATGTGACGGTGGGGAAAGTGGAAGCTTCAGCCGCTGTATGGAATATCAAGGTATGCAGGATTGCCTCACACAATTGTGACTGAATAAAGGTGTGGCAAATGACAGGTGAACATGTGTTTGTGAGCCTGCATGGTAATTGGCCAATTAGGCCAGGTATCTACAATACAGTCAATCAACAGACTACAACTGTGGCAGTTTGCATGTATGTTGGAAGCTGTATGTTCTCCATGCTTTTGGGAGATGTTATGCTTTCCATGCTGGGAACCATGCTAGAGTGTGTCTTGCTTAGAACTGTGTGACTTGCTCTTCATGCTGAGATTGTTTTTGTATTTTTGAATGCCTATTTGTATCCAGCCACAATGCTACAATGCTTTGTTTGTTTTGTTTTTTTTTTTGCTTCTGCTAAGTAAAGCTATTTTTGTTACTAAAGCTCCATGACTTTGCTACAATCCATTTTTGCAAGCCTAACATGGAATGCCTAAGGATGTACTATAAGTCTCAGCAATGAGGAACTACTACACAGTGCTGAGCCATGTAGTACTGCAACCTTAAAAAGATCAACCACTTGCCCCAAACATTGTACACCAGTGTAATAGCTCAATAGGATTGAAAAATTTCAATAATTTTGATTGAAAGGCAACATAAATACTTTCTGTTTTATTGTAATCTCTTTCCTAATTCCATGTAGAGAATTTATCCTTTGCACTCTTGCTGCCCCATGAGGCTGCAGCTAGATGATATTTTACTTATATGATTAGCAACCATTCTTTAAAAAAATAAAAAAATAAAAAACACTAAGCTGGGTAGGGAAGCAACTGTTATCAAGACAGCAGCAGGCCAAGGCATCTTTTAATCAGGGATAATTGTTGCATTTTAACTGTGTTTTCTATCTATTTTTATGTTCCGTGTATACTTGAAGCTTAGTATTGCTATAACCTTGAGGGTCATTTTTGGCAAAAAGGTGAGATATATAAATACAACAAAATGAAACAAATTGGATAAATGCACCCTGATAGCACCAGACCCTATTTGATCTTGGAAGCTAGGGTGGGATACAGACCGCCAATTTGGGACGGGCTGCAGCTGCCCCTTTGTGCAACGTATTGGGGCCAGGGCAGTCACAGCGGCGGCCCAAATGCCCCAATATGGTGCTTTTTGGGACCAGGGAGGAGCAGCAAAATGCCACTTCTCCCTGGTCCCGAAAAGGGCTGTCCTTGGGGTTTCATGCCCCAGGACACCCTGGGAGCCGCAGCCAGGGGAGAAAGGGGCCACTTGGCCCCTTTCCCCCGGCGCTGTTCCCGCGGCAATCTAGTTGCTGCGGAAACGAGGCGCCCTCCGGGAAGGAGCTCCTTCCTGTGCCATGGTTAGGCCGCCACAAGCAGCCTGACGTGGCGCCAGGATGTAACGGCTGCTCCGCACCATTTGGACATGACGTGGCCATTACGTCAAAATCGTGGCACCCATGTAGACAAGGTGCCACCATTTTGATGTACTGAGTACGTCCTAGGGTTAGGGAGCGTCTGAAAAGGACGCTCCCAGGCAACCCTAGCACGTACTCAGTACATGCTTCAAGGCCCATTTGTATAGGGCCTAAGAGTCAGATCTAGTTAGTACTTGGATGGAAGACCACCAAGGAATATCAAGTGCTATAGGCTTTAGTTCAGTGGAAGGAGATTGCAAACAACCTTTGAATATTCCTTACTTAAAAAAACCCTATGAAATTAATGGGGTCATCATAAATCAGCAGATGACTTGAAGGCATTTACTCACACAAGGTGAGTGAAATTTAATTCTTTCCTCCTCATCTTGGTACCCTGTTTTTCTTGTGCAATAGGCATTAGAAAATAGTCCTCATTGCTTACTATGAGAACTCATTCCTACATAGGAAAGTAGGGCCAGAATCATGGCCATTCTACTAGTCAGGGAAGGGTTAAATCTTTATTTTCCACTATAATAATAATAATAATAATAATAATAATAATATTTATTTGTATACCGCCCTCTGGCAAACCAATCCGGGTGGTTAACAACAGTAAAATATAAAATATGACAATTAAAACACTTTATCCCTCCCCCCCCCTTAAGACAGTATTAAACAGTATAACATATTAAAAACACAATATCAATGCATAAAAACAACAATTAAAAACTAAAAACCCTGATATCCCTCTGTTGATCCTCAACCATCACTAAGATGGGGCCACGGGAGGAATGAGGGAATCAGGGAACCTGGACCGGGATGGTTAATCTGGAAAGGCCTGCCGGATGACTGCTTTTTTAAAGCTGTCTAATGATGTTATCTGACCGATCTCATCCGGCAGGTTGTTCCAGAGTTTGGGGGCAACAGCAGAGAACGCCCTCTGGGAGGTCGCTGCAAGCCTAGATTTTAGAGGCTGTAGTAAGTTCCTCCCAGAGGACCGGAGAGCGTGGGGAGGATTGTACGGGAGGAGGCGGTCCCTAAGATAGCTTCCCACTCCTTGCCCTCTGAGGAGGGAGGAGAAGGGAACTGTGACACCCTCCCCCCAAGGATCTGTCTCCATCCTTGCTTGAGAGGGAGAGAAGGTAGGCCTTCCCTTCCGGCCTCACTAAAGGAAATGAACCCTCCCCAAGTGCATTCTGACTCCATCTTGGGCCTCTGAGGGGGAGAGAGGGTGAGCCATGCCATCAGGCTATCTTAAGATACCGAGCCCTCCAGTCTGTCCATCTGCCTTGGTCCAGGCCTTAGATGGACGAGAGGAATGCTGGACCTGATCCCCTTCCCCTCAACCATTCCCTTCCTTTTGTGTGTGTCTTCTTAGATTGTAAGCATGAAGAGGGAACTGTCTAAATTAACTGATTTTTGTACAGTGCTGTGTAAATTTACAGGGCTATATACAAAAGCTTAATTAATAATAATAATAATTGGTCCTCCAAAAAATATCTTTTAGTGTCCTGTCAGAAAAACTGCTGGAAATGGCTTAATTGGAGCAACTGTAAGGTCAGGCACTGCTGAGGTTCTGAACTGCCTTATCTAACCTTTTCTCTTTTTCTTTCATTTCTTTTGTCAGAATTTCAAAAAAATTTTTTCAATTTATTCATATTTGGAGCAGGAAGAATTAGAAATTTTAAATGTGACGCCCCCCCCCCCACCAAATGCATCCACTTAGAACTAGGGCTTTGAATGCTCAGTATAAAACCTTGGGCCCATTACCCACGTTGTACCAATTTAGCAGTTTACTCTCACTTTAACTGCCTTGATCCATCCTGTTGACGTTCTGGTATTTGTAGTTTGGTTGAATACTTAGATCCTCTCTAGCTACAGTTTTAACAGTCAATGGCTGACAATCTACCTTGACTGAGCCAATACCATGCCAGATTTACTTACACGCCTCTGTACAGCCATTCCATGCCTCAGGGAGAGCAGGCCGTATTCGAGAAGTGTTGTCAACTGATGTCCTGTAGCCAGATGCCAAATGTTTCTGAAGAAACTAAGACTCTGGAGGAACCTAGCAGATTCTCAGCTAGTGATATAATCATTTCATATAAGGCGATAGGATAAGGGTAGATTTGTCACTGATCTTGCCCATTCACCATAAAGCATGGAATGGGTGGTACCGAGGGATGCAAAGGCTGCACGGAAGTTTGGGGAGGGGCTTTGAGTGCATCAGAAGTTTGAAGGGAATACCAACATCTGCAGTGCTTCCAAAAGACAAAGATAAACTTAAGGAGCCAATGTTTCTCTTCGTGACCCTGGTCAAACCCAGCAGGACCACAACACAGTTCACACACGTATATAGAAATATCAACCCGCCAACACAACTATAATTTTGAATCTTAGGTATTCTTTTAAAAAATATGTTCATTAACTAGACCCTGTAAATCCAATGGACTGTTGACCTCACCCCCGTCCAGATTACACCAATACTGAGAAATTTCATATGTGCTTCAGTTGATTTTGCTCTTCTGCACGTGAATAGAAATGTATTTCATGCATTTGGGAATAAGGTTGCGTTGCTGCTGCTGCGTTACAAAAGTTTAATTATATTAATTTCTTATATTTGCCAGGCTTGTGGACAAGTATTTTGGACTACAACTGCCATCTTCACTGCCAGGAGATCCTCATCTGATTGTGCATGGGAGTTGTGGACCAGCAACCTTTGGTGGGCACACGGTTCCTTATTGCTGCTGTAGCGTTTGCAAAATTTTATTCCCAAATCGTCATATCCTCCAACATTTCCCAGGGAAACTGGGACATATGTGGCCAAGTAATATCACAATGTGTTCCAAGATCACAAAATTTTACTATGACGATGAACAGAGAAGTCTCGAAAAGGTTTTGCACTATTTGCTCTTTCCAAAGTAAATGGGACGGGGGAAGAATACATACCCTCCTTTCTTCTCCCTGTGCTTAGTTAATGACATCACAATACAGTCGGCCCTTCTTATACACAGATTTTTTTATACATGGATTCAAGCATAAAGGTTTTAAAGTTCTCAAAAAGTACAATTAAATATCAAACCTGATTTTCCATTTTTTAAGGGACACAATTTTCTATGTCATATTTAAGGGACTTGAACATACACGGATCTTGTTATACACAGGGCTTTTTGAACCAAAACCCCAGCGTTATAACAGGCCCACTGTAACCTTTTCACTTTCATCTCAGTTTGCAGCATATAAGTAAGATGGGAAAAGGAAGGACAGTTCAAGGACAGAAGAAAACTGGACATTTTAAACTAGATGAAAATGTGGGATACAGAGGACTAACTGGGACTGTCCTGCCAACTCAAGGCAAGTGGAGGATCTGTCAATCAGCAGAGAAATCTTCCTTCTTTGGAATAGTCTTACTCGAATATAAAGGAGGAGACAAGGTGAGCTGTTTGGTTTTCTGCTTCGTGTGAAATGTCCCTTGTGCAGTTAAAGCACACACACTCAGGTCTGCCACAAGCCAAAGCCCAACTGCCCCACCCCTTGGGTTCTGATGTTGTATTATTTGATGACACACATCCCAAATTCCAGTTCTTTGATTGTGGGCAGGTCAAAGCATTAGGAATGTTCAGCATCAGACCCAGGGATAATTACATAAAAACTAAAATTGTAAAATGTAACCTGTGCTCCTGATCTTCCAGATATCTGGGGCCTCTATTTCCCACTGTGGCAGCTGTGTGCATGGGCATCCAGTGTCTGCCACCATTGCAGTTGCTTATTATGAGGTCAGAACAAGGCACCCAGCATGGCATTATTACTTTGTTCTGACCCCCAGAAGAGGTGACCTATGGTGGCAGATGTATACGGGTGGGGAACCCTGCAGACACCTGACCTTAGCATGGGAAATGGAGGCTAGGGTAATGGGAGCAGGTTGGGACAGCTGTGCAGCCAGGATACTCTGACATGACCCTGGAGTATCTGACCAGTAGGCAAGGCCTCAGACTAGAGAAACAAATATAAAAGAAATGGCTGATTGAACAAAAAGATGCAAACAATCCATCTGATTCTTCTAATATTTAAAAGTCTCTACAGCAGCTTGTCATTTTGTCAATTGTGCAATGTGGCAAATGTGCTCTTGCCATGGGAGAAATGTCTGAAAATGGCAGGAAATCTTTCATCATTTTGCAAATGGGGCGGGGGAGATTTGCCTTGAATCCCATTTTGGGAGAAAGGCAAGATAGATATGCAGTAATTAAATAAATTGTGTAGTTTCTCCTTCTTGTGCATGAAAACGAGAGAAGCAAAGATTACCTCTCCATCATGAGTATAGAGGAAAACGAAGTTTGGAAACTCAGGTCTACTAGAAGGAGAAGTACACACTACAATGTCAACCAAAGAATAGGAGCATCATTCATTTTTTTACATTAGATAAAAAGGGAAAATATTTCCCAAGGCCTGTTGACCTGCCCAGATGCACCCTTACATACAGAAAAAGCAGACGTTATTGTCTGGATGTTTCGTGTGTACATACTATATTTTCCCATAATTCATTGTAAAAGTATACATTTCATGAATACCATTCTGTCCTTCCTTGGAATGAATAGCTTGTCATTTGCCTGACTAACTGGAGCTGTCAGTAGCACAACTATGTGAAACATTCCTTGTTAAAACTTCCATAAGCATCTCAAAATGTCTCATTTAATATGCTTAAAACTCTAGTGCTTAAAACTCTCTTTTTGAATTTTTTTCTTCCATTTACTTCCTTAGCCATAGTGAAGTTGGAGCCAACAAAAATTGAATGCCTTACTTGTAACCAGAAAGTTGATTCAAGGTCAGTGATATTCCCACGTGGCAGATTATGTTGCAGTATGGCAGCAGGCAGAGGAGAGACGGTGTAAACAGCACATTTTTCCTTTTATTCTCTTTTATAGTGACTCATCCTGGTAAGATGCTGGTAATTTCATTCATACTTACAACAAACCCCAAATATCTATCACATGTCTGAGTGCTACCATCAGGAAACAGCCGTTACTCTATGAAATAATATCTTAGCTTAGAATGTGGTGACATACTCTTCTGAGGAAAATATCCTTGTCCATTTGCGTGTTCTTTGTTGGATTGTCCTCCTATGTTGCAGTTAACGCTATTTTTATTTTCCAATGCTGCATCGATCAGGCTTAACTGGATGTTATCACACTTGGGATTATTGTTCATGGGAAGAATTTTAGCTTTGTTTGACTGCTTTTTCTTTATTTCAGGTGGACAACTTGTCCACTTGATATTTTTGAACTGCTGCTCTCATGATTCCTTACTTTAGTTATTCTGTCAAAGCATTTGGAAGCTGCAAACCAAAAAACATCTGGAATCTGTCCTCTCACCCTGACTTTAGTGTAAATGACCTCTCTCTGGCACAATTCTTTGTAGAACTGGAGAATCTTGTCTTGTCATCTGATCCCCACCATTTCTTATCGTGTCTGCTCCACATTTATCTTATTCTTTCCTTCAGTTAAATTGTTGATCTCAGTTCTTCATTGCTTTTCTAGTTTTGTTGAAATAAATTTGGATTTGATGTGCTGGGAGTTTGCTGCTGTGGTAGAAACATTGCCTAATGTATGTTGAGGCCAAAATAGGAAATATTTGTTGAACATTGGCCTAATCCAATGTTGTGCTGGTAGTTGAGTGTCAGTGGATTTCCCCCCTAGTCCTGTGATGGTGAACCTTTCAGAGACTGAGTGCCCAAACTTAGTTGGCATTTCACAATCAGGTGTCACTCCGTGCAGTGGGACTTCATCTTCCAGGGGTAGGATTTCTGGGGGGGAAACTCAGGCATACTCTCTCAGAATCCGGCTAGCCTAGCAACTCCCTCGTGAAACTTGCCAAGAAAACTCCATGATGTTTCACCTTAGGGTCACCATAAGTCAAAAATGACTTGAAAGCACCACCATACAAAAGTCATGTTCTCTCAGCCTCGAGAGATGGCAAGGGCAACACCCCTCTGCTCTTTCAACCCACCCTCCCCATGCCCTTAACTAGATTTGGGAGCCATGTAAAGGCATGGGAGGGGGAGGAATAGGCACATGCCTACTCCTCCCCCCCACCCTCTTCTGCCTTTGATGGTGGTTTGGGAACTCCTTCCCCGCTCTCCACTGCCTTTATCAGCTTTGGGAAGCCAGTTAAAGGCTTGGGAGGATGTGTGAAGAGGAGAAACAGATGTGTGCCAGCTCTTCCTCCCCTGCCCTCCTGTCCCTTTAACTGCCTCCCCAGAAACAGTTGAAGGGATGAGAAGGTAGAGGAAGAGGAGGAGCTGGTGCATATTCCAGCAGAAAGAGCTCTGTGTGCCAGAGATGGCATGCTACCATAGGGGTCACCACTGCCGTGTTCTGTCTTTTCACCCTGTCTGTACCAGAGTAGCCTTTGGAGGGTAGCTGGGAGAAAATTAGTCTGCAAAATTTCCTGTCTGAAAAAAACTGGTTTAATATATTGTGTAATGCAGTGTGTCCTGGTACAATCTTGACCATATTATGGACAGTCATTAAAATTAATCAATACAATTCTAGTTCACAACTCCACAGCCTTTACATTAGGGTCTGGAATTCTGTTGGTCTCATGCGCCTATGTAATTCCCATACAATACTGGTGTACGCGTGGTGTGGTGTTTGTGTGTATGTGTTTTTGGGGTAGTTGTGCAATGAACTATTCATGTTAAAGTTCTATTGTTAATCCCAACTAGGTAAGAGCTTCTTTACTTGGATTTTCTTTTCTGTTGACTCACTATTCAAGAATTGATTACATGGTTACTAGCTGGAACCAAGTGACAGGATTCTAGCTGTTAAAGTTGCACTTCTTGGACAGCACATAACTATGCATCATTGCCTCAATACTATACTCACTAGTTTGCAGAAACAGCCACCATACATTCTCAATTACGTAAAGGAATAAGAAACAGGTTCATGGCAGATATACAGTAGGTTTCATGTGCTAGTACAGTATTCAACAGAAGGGTGGTATAACCCGCCATCATGTATCTGTGATGTGATTTATCAGAATCTCACCAAGTTTTTTAAAAAATCTCTTTGTAATGGCAATACATCTACAATCAGTGCAGTGCTCTCTATCTAATGCTGACCACCCCATCCTTATAATTCATTATTTTCCCAGACCAAATTAGCTTCACTAAATGCAGCACTCAGCAACAAGGAAACTACTTTGTGATGAATTTTAAAATCTCACCCATTATACAGTGGGGGACTGCCAAGAAAGCTTTCGATTGATGAGAGGTTTGATTTCTAGAGTTTTGAAGACACATAGGTGGCTTAAATGTTAAATCTTTGGATTCTCTGGTTTCTATGGATTTATCTTCCCTAGGTTTGAAATTCATTCTTCCATTAACGCCCTGAGCCAGGCTGCCTATGAGTATAATAAATAGGAAAAGACATGAACAGTTCTCTTTGCATTGCGTAGGTAACCTTCTACTTGGCATCTTGCTGGAAGAAAACCTCATCTGTCTTAGCAGTGGCACCATGCAGGCTTTGAGTGTATGGATGTATCTTGTCCCTTGCAATATGATAGCTTGTATGTTGCTACCAAGCTCTCTAAAGGTCACTTCTGAATAATGTCTTGATTGATCACTGAAGATGAGCAATCCGCAATAGTGGGTCAAACTGGATGTCAGGTTATCAAGTGCTGTCACTTAGCATTCTGTAGATGTTCCTTCCTTATGTTTTAAAAACACATTTGCTATTTGTTAATGCAAGAAAATTTGTAGGGAAAAAAGCTACATGGACCTCACTGTTGTATTAGTGCTGTAATGAATACACTTGGGTGCAAACTGTAAAGGAGCAGTCTGAAGCGTTGATGGTACTCCCAAACTAGGCACTGTTAAATCTGGACAAAGCATGGAACAGGTTCAGTGTCCATCTAACACAGAGCCATCAGCCACCATGGGGTATCATTAATCAACTCTTCCCAAATCAGACCAGGAAGAAGGGAAACTTTCTTGGATCAAATCAGTGATCATCAAGTTTAGTATCTTGGCTCAGTCCGTGACCAGCTATACTTCTAGGAAGCCCTTAGAAGATAAGAGCAACAGCATCTTGTGAATCAGCAACTGTTATACAGGGGTACACTATCACTGCATATTTATAACCTGCCTTTCCCAAAACTAGAGCTTACAAATTAAAATGATACAATATAGCAAGGAGACTGACATGAATTGATTTAAACCATTAAACAATGGTTTCCCTGTGGTTAGTCAGTAATGATGGCATAAATGAACTTACAGCCAAGTAACTGTTTCCTGTTCCCCTTTACAATTGTTGGTACCATAACCATGATCTAGATGCCACTCCCACCCTGATTCCCCCCCCCCCTTTAAAATCCAGAAAGGTAGTCAGAGGAATTGAATCCTGTGGCTCTGTGACTGGGGTGCTAAAGGTGATATGTTCAGTTCCTCTCCACAATGGCATCAGTGCACTTGACAGGTTGCAAAAAGGAATCCCACGGGATTCTTGCTTCTGGCTAGAGTGCACTGTCTCTCACTGTGGCAGGGTGCTGGATGCATAATCCTTCGGGTCCCAGTCATCAGTACTAGAGAACTCATCACTGTGCAGCTGACAGATTTTCAGGTGGGTTTCAGGGTTGGATTGGGAGATGTAGTGTAGCCACAACATTGAGACAGTCAAAGGTCAGTATGTGTGTGTGTGTGGTTTTTTAAAAAGTTAAAACTCCCAAAAGTAATCTTCAAGAAAATTTTATGTTATTAACAATTTCATATATTAATAGTGAATAAGTATAAAATAATTTAAAATTATTTTAGACTGTAACGAGTTACATCATGAATGTAAATTAACATTCCAAGTTCCTATATGCATACCATATCAATGAGATATATCACCTATAACACATATGATATTTGCACCATATATTTTGACAACACCATCAAAGTTACTAATAACATGCTGACACTTTGTTAAAAAATTAGTGTGGTGTACAGGTTTTTTTTTTTAAAATAAACTTTGTCTCCAAGGGAAACTTGGGCACCAGAGAAGATTTCTAGAATGAAATGACTATGGGACTGTGCAGACCACCCTTGAAGGGGTGGCCTGCAGCTGCCTCCATCTTCACCAGATTGGGGCCATGGCACCCATCTTCACCAGATCGGGGCCTGGCACCCACATTCTGTGCCCTCCTTTCCGCAGGCAAAAAGGAGCTGCAAAAAGCGCTCCTCTTTTGTACCCTGGAAAGGGCACCATAGCCACTGGTGCCATGGCTTTACAGGGCTCCTTTGCTGTTGTGTCCTCTAGATGCAGTGCCACAGGAGCGTCGTGTATTTGATTAGATAGTGGATGTTGATGTTTTAATTTTTGCCTGCTTTTTAAATTAATTCTATTTTATATACTACTTTTGTTTATATGTATTTTGTAGATTGTACACCATTGGCAGGTTTAATATTTTCATTGATTTGATTATTTGTATGTAAAGCGCTGTGTACATTTACAGCGCTATAGAAATAATAATAATAATAATAATATAATATAATAATAATAATAATAATAATAGTGTGTGGTATGTTGCACGACTCAAGCTGGCATGTGTCATGTATGCGCCATACCCTGCCAATCCCCCCCATGCTGGTCAAAGATGCCGGACTGCACAGCCCCTTAGTTCCCATTATAAATATCTCCAAAGTTAGATGGGTCTCACAATAAATTTCTCATGTGGATTAATCATAACTCCTATGTAACATCGTACCATTTTCTCTTTAAAATCCACAGCTAAGAAATTGTGTTTTACAAGAAATGCAAAGAGATAGGTATCTGTATTTTTTTGCTCTCGTAGGCAAGAACAGCTGAAGTGTAATGTGATGGGGAGGCAGGAATGGGATAGGAAGAACACTTTAAGATGCTTTCTTCCCTGCATTGGCTCTGCATGAGATATACGCTCCAGTGCCTGTATTTGTAAGTTACTCCGTGTTATGGCTAGGAGTTCATAAATAAATTATGCGTTAGGCAAACATTTTTTCTCTCTCCAAACTCTAATGCCAATCAATTCACTTGGTGTCCCCAAGTTCTATTACTTTGAAAATTGGGGAAAATTCACATCGGCATTGTTAGCACCAAGCACATATTGGATATCTGCTTTTCCACCCTGCAGTGGCTTTAAGGTGCTCCAGAGGTGTACTGTGTATAAACTCCACAGCACCAGAGCACCTGGAAGCCAGCCCCCATGTAAATGGCTGGACAGACTCTGGGTGGCTTCCAGTTGGCTTGGGAGCGTGCAGCGTGTTAACACCATGCTTCCAAGCTGCCCAGAAAGCAGCACAAAAGGGCCGTCTGTTTTGACCCAATGACTATAAGATATTTACTATCAAGTTGGCAAACAGGTTGAGGAAACATATCTTTCAGATGATTCATGAGGATGATAGTAGATTTTTGGGCAAAAGGACAATTAAGTAGCAATACGAGAACTGTCCTCAATACTATTGAATATTTGGAACATCATAATGAGAAAAAAACTGCTTTGAATTTTTGTATCAGAGAAAGTGTTTGACAATATTTCTTGGAATTACTTTTCAAGTATTGGAGAGAATGGAAATTGGTGAAAATATCAACCAGGCTATAAAGACAGAGTATTCAAATCAAAAAGCATGGATTTTGTTAAATAATAATAATAATAACTTTATTACGGCCATTTGGCCAGCACAGATTTTGTTAAATGGCAATACAACAACATTTATTGAGATACAAAAATGAACTATATAAATATGTCTTCTCTCACCTTTGCTTTTTGTTTTGGCACTTGGGATTTTTAAGGAGAAATCAGACAAAAGGACAGAATTTGTGGAGAGAGGACTTTAAAAGGAGAGTTTAAATTGAGGGCTTATACAGATGATCTGGTGGTAATGACTGGAAATCCATTGGGCTCAATGAAGGTTCTTTCAGGGAAAAAATAAAACTTTTGGGCACACTCTAGGTTTAAAATTGTGATAAAATAAAATATTACTTCAGAAGAGGAAAATGAGTTAATTGATCTCTCTAATTTTAAAGTGGAAAGGGGAGGATTAAATATTTGGGAGTTACAATCATGAAGAACAACTGTTTTTTATTTCTAAATAATTATGATATAGTCCAGAAAGAAATAAAAATAGATTTAGAAAAATGAGAAAGTTAAATTTATCTTTTGGGGGGAGAACTGCATTAATGAAAGCAAATGTTTTGCCATGACTTTTCTTTTACCTTTAAACGATCCTCATTAGAAGATGAGGAATACCCTTTATGCAACGGCAGAAATAAATTTCCAGATTTGTCTGGCAGGCAAGGCAATCCAAAATAAGGCTCAAACTTTGCAGGATGATAAAGAAAGGGATGGTATAGGGTTTCCAAATATTAAATTGTACTATGAGGCCTGCCAGTTGAAATAATATGTTTTGTTTGGAAATGAAGGACTTTTAGAACTTGAAGGTCATGATTTAAGACTTGAGTGGCATGGTTAATTTGGGTATGATGAAGTTAAGGCACTTGCTAATTTAAAAAATCATTGTATTAGAAAGGCTTGTATACAAGTTTGTACAAATATAAGCAGAGACTTTTTCTGAAGAAAATAGTGGGACACAGAGAGAGAGAGCTGGGATTTTTTAAAGCATCTGAGAAAATGGATGGCAGAAGATTAATTGAGACTGTCCCTGCCAAATTTGGGCAGTTGGGGATATGAAATCTCTTTTATTCAAAACATGTGCTTTTTCACTCATCTCTCTCTCTCCTTGTGAACTAAAGGCAGTTTAACTACATGACATCCCTGAAGGTTTCTTATGGAGCAGAGCTTTTTGTCTTAGGGGATGCATATCTGGTTAACAGAGTAACACTTCAGAGTTTCCATGGTGGGATGCCATGACAAATAAATCAGTTTGTGTTTTATGCCTGAAGAGAAATGTTGGCTGTGCTTATACCACATCTAATGCTGTTGATATGTCCTTTTTGCAGAGCTAAACATCAGATCTAATCAATATTTTCTCAGTATCAGATCTAATCAATTGCAATGCCAACTGGAAAGGAGGTGACAAAATAAAGCCCCTTTCTTTGTTTGAATCTAATATTTATGGTGTCAAAAAGGATCTGTTCAAATACAGTTGCCTTGGATTTTGAATTCAGGGATCTGAATCCTGAAGTCATAAATCTTGGGACGACATCTCTTGAAATCCCCCAGCTAACATGTACATGCTATTTTTAATTGGTGGCCATGCTGCTTAGGGATTCTGGAGTCACCCTCCCCACAAGGCATCTGTCTCCATCCTTGCCTCTGAGAGGGAGAGAAGGGAACTGAACCCTCCCCACAAGGCATCTGTCTCCATCCTTGCCTCTGAGAGGGAGAGAAGGGAACTGAACCCTCCCCACAAGGCATCTGTCTCCATCCTTGCCTCTGAGAGGGAGAGAAGGGAACTGAACCCTCCCCACAAGGCATCTGTCTCCATCCTTGCCTCTGAGAGGGAGAGAAGGGAACTGAACCCTCCCCACAAGGCATCTGTCTCCATCCTTGCCTCTGAGAGGGAGAGAAGGGAACTGAAGCCTCCCCACAAGGCATCTGTCTCCATCCTTGCCTCTGGAGGGAGAAAAGGAACTGAACCCTCCCACAAGGATCTGTCCATCCTTGCCTCTGAGAGGGAGAAAGGACTGAACCTCCCCCACATGATCTGCTCCATCCTTGCCTCTGAGAGGGGAGAAAGGTAACTGTACCTCCCCAATGTCATCCTTCTCCATCCTTGCCTGAGAGGGAGAGAAAGTAGGCCTCCCTTCCGCCTCACGAAGGACTGAACCCGCCCCACAAGGCATCGGACCCATCTTGGCATCTGAGGGGGAAGGGGTGAGCCAATGCCCATCAGGCCATCCGTAAGATACAGAGCCCTCCAGCTTCCATCTGCCTTGGTCCAGGCCTTAGAGGAGAAAGATGCTGGACCTGATACCCGTCCCCTCAACCATTCACTTCTCAGTTGTGTCGGTCCTTCTAATTGTAAGCATGAAGACAGGAACTGTCTAATTAATGAGTTAGGTACAGTGCTAGTGGTAAGTTACAGCGGCTATATACATAAAGCTTAATAATAATAATAATAATAATTTGTAAGTCCTCAAAAAGAATCTTTTAGTGTCAGGTCAGGAAACTGCTGGAAGGCTAATTCGAGCACTGTAAGGTAGGCACTGCAGGTTCTGAACTGCTTATTAACCTTTTCCTCTTTTTCTTTCATTTCTTCGTAAGAATTTTCAAAATTTTTTCAATTTATTCATATTGGGCAGAAGAATTATAAATTTATGTGAGCCCCCCCCCCCCAAATGCATCCCTATAACTAGGGCTTTGATGCCAGTCTAAAACCTGGCCCATTACCCCTTGTACAATTTAGCGTTTCGTCACTTTAACTGCCTTGATTCCACCTGTGAAGTTCTGTATTTGTAGTTTGGTGAATTACTTGAACCTCTGATACAGTTTTAACAGTCAATGGCGACAATCCTACATAGACTGAGCCATATACCATCCCCGATTTACTTACAACAGCCTCTGTTACAGCCATTCCAGCTCAGGAGAGCAGCGTATAGGAAGTGTCTAACATTTGTTCCTGTAGCCAGATGCCAAATTTTATGAAGACTAGACTCTGGAGGAACCTAGCAGATCTCATCAGTGTATAACATTTTTCATATAAGGCATAGGATAAGGTAGATTTGTCACTGATCTGCCATTCACCATAAGCATGGAATGGGGTGT
>NC_056525.1:215700739-215703200 GCF_019175285.1 Sceloporus undulatus | reverse complement strand
CCCTTTCCCGTCACCCCTCCCTTCTCCTTCTGTGTCATGTCTTTTTAGATTGTAAGCCTGAGGGCAGGGAACCATCTAACTAAAAAGATTGCATGTACAGTGCTGTGTAAATTTACAGCGCTTCATAAATAAAGGTTAATAATAATATAAAAAAATTAAAGGCTGATGGATTCATTCAAAGGAAGAACCATTTAAAGATGAACCCACAGTTTTAAAAGGTGAAGTGGAACCTTCACTCAAATCACTTGCAAGAAGACACCAGGAACAGATGCCATACCAATAGAGGTGTTCCAAGCTACAGAGACAAAAGCCACTTAAATTCTAACTGAACTATCCCAACAAAACAAAGCAATGGCACACACACTGGAAATACAATATGCATTCCAATCCCCACAATGTGATCCCACTTCTTGTTTCTACCACCCGCTGCTCCACTGGGTTAATTATTTGAGGGATTTGGTTCGGACTATTGTATTTTTAGCCTTCAGCCATCAGGTCAGGCTGTCAGAGTATATATTTGGAGCTGTTTTTTACAATTATATATTTCAGCCCCGGACAGTGTTGATTTCTTTCTGAATCTTTACAGAAAATAATTCAAATGTGTCATGCAATTTTCAATATGGGGGGATGTAGATCAAGACAAGCAGGCATGTCATTATGAATTTTGTCCACTTGTAGGTGCATTTTTAAAGCAAAAAAAAAAGCATTAAAATCACATCACTATCATCATCATCATCTTTCTCCAACAAGCCAAATAACGAAGAAAAATGCAGTCATATATTTGTATTCCCTTTAAATATAATATCCCCAACCGAACCATTCAAACTTTTCTTACAGTCTCTGGTTTAAATCTCTCATGTTTCTGCTGTTAGGAATTTGAGTGGCCACTGTTGCACTTACTTAAAACTGTTTCCATGAATTATCAACTCAAATTTCCACCCCAAATGCACATTTCCCAATATTATTGCATACATATTTGAAGTAGAAAGTGTGAATAATGTTCTTGACAACCAATCTTGACAACCAACTCCATTCCTCAATTCTTATATTTGAGCTAAATTGCAGGGAGTACATATATGGGTGCCATTAGATGGCTAATTCTTTTCCTGTTTTGCATTGACTTACAGCAGGTGGAAGCCATCCTACTCATAGGTCCCATCAACAGATATTTGTTGACATTGTACCTAGCAAAAAATGTGCCTAGCAGCATTGTTGCTGAATATCTCATTGCAGATGTAGGATTATGGCGATGATCATCTTGATGGATGCTTTGCAGTTTCCCTTTCCCTTCAAGAGAACAAGAGTCCTCCTAGATCAGGTCAAAGGACCACCTACTCCTGAATCCTGCCTTCCACATCAGCCAACCAGATAGAAAACTTATGTAAATGTGCCCATAAAGGCAATATCTCTCTTCCATCACTGCCGACCAGATACTGGTACTGTATTCAGTACTTGTTATCAGCCCAATCTTTGTCCTTCTTCCAGAATCAACATTCCTTCACTTGTGTAATGCTACATTGATAAAAAATAAAATTAAAATAAAATGGCCACACTGTGTGTAATCTTTCATTAGATCGAGTGAAGCAATTGCCTCTGGTAACAGACGCTGGAGAGAAAGTTGCAAAGGCAAGATTTTTAAGCACAACACAGATCGTTGTGTGCCCCCCTTTATTAGCCATCTGCCTTATTAAGCATAGCAGGGAATATTGTCCCATTGCTGGTGTAACATGAAATAGAAAACATAGAATGGGAAAGACCACCATTGTATTCTTCGGTTCAGGCAGCAAAATGTCTTACACCAGCCTTGGGCACTCATAGCCTTGGGAAAACTATTTTTCAGGGCTTGAAATGTTACTCTCAGAAAGTACTTAGTTACAGTAAAAGCTCCAGGGATCCCTCCTGAATATTTGGATTCTTCAAACTGCCTCCCATCCATATCACTGATGCATCAACACCCACAGCAGATCTCAAGGCACAGCACAAGTCATGACCTAAACCATGTCATACACACAATTTAGGGAAACCATACCTTTGTAATTAAAAAACTAACTAAAAGTTGCATTGCCTTGCAAAAGGAATAAGGCTTTCTCTTGTTATGTTACAGTCATGATGCATTGTAGGTACATCTTCAATATTGGGAGAAAGGAATTAATTACAAGTAACTAGGTGTTTGTCACTAGCTATTTCCAAATTCTGCCTGCTGTCATTAAAAAATGGCAGGGGGTGGGGTGGGGGGGGGAGATGGCTAAAAACAGAATCTTTTGTTATCCATGCAACCCTACTCCCGTCCACCCTCTCAGTGCTGGTGTTAATGCCATGGAATATGCATAGCCAGCTTGCATGAAAGAAATGCCAGGTGACAGCAGATCTAGCAGGGTGATCATATTATGTAAACAGCCTGAGCACAAATACAGAAGCTGTGCCATGTGGAGTATTATTAAAAGCTAAACTGGCAGAGCTC
>NC_056525.1:215695543-215700639 GCF_019175285.1 Sceloporus undulatus | reverse complement strand
GTGGATGCTTGAATCCGTGTGTAAAAAATCAGTGTATAAGAAGGGCCGACTGTATGTTCGCCTGCTGATCATATAGCATCCTCATTCTTGGTTTAAATTTTCCTTTGATTTCTTGTACTGTATCTTGTTGAAGAAGTCTCTTGTTCTACCTGTTTTGTTGTCTTCTTCTGTTTCTCTGCATTGATTATTATAGTAGTTCTCTTCATATCTGTATACAAGTCACTAAACAGTTGTGCTCAGTGTTTTGATCTTATTTCTGTCACTTTTTATTTTTTCTTCTGATCTCCTTTGCTTTTAAGGCTGAAAAATGAAAGAACATTTTTCTCCTTGTCATGAGATGTCAAGGCTTTTGAGTCATCTTTGACAGATTTTTCACATTGTATAGACACTGAAGGTAACAGTGTTCTGTGTAGTCATGCTGGCCACATGATCAGAGTTGTCTTTGACAACACTGGCTCCTCAGCTTAGTAACAGAGATGAGCTCTGCCTCCTACAGTTGGACACGACTTGGAAACCTTTACTTTTACCATTTTATAGACATGAAACCTATTGGATGACTTTTGGCAAGTCACATGCTCTCAACATCAGGGGAAGGCAATGGTAAACCTCCTCTGAACAAATCTGGCCAAGAAAACCACATGATAGGTTCACCTTAGAGTCGCCGTAAGTCAGAAACAACTTCAAGGCATGCAACAACAAGACATTGTGCATTTGGAGATGGATCTTCCAACATTTCTGTAAAATCTGCAAAACAAAAAAGTGAGATGACTGTTGCCTTACTGAATAGGCAAGTAAAAGTAGTAGCCCTGGATGGGATACTGGTATGTTTGTGATCAATCCTGTTGCACGCGTTCTATTTCTGTGTGTATGCTTAGCTCTACAAAGGGAAAAAGAACTAGTTGTGTCAAGAGGAAAAATGAACAACAGTAAAACATTATCAATTCACCCCACAGGATATCTTGTTTTCATAATGGAGGCAAATTCTTACCATGCCAAGGTAGTCTGTATTTGCCACAATTTGGATGATGGAGAGATCCCTCTCCCACATCTCTAGTTTAGATTAGGCAGATGCTGTTGAAAGGCTCACATCCAGGACACCATCACATTTGCTACTGGACAGAATAAGGTAGCCATCTCAGGCAGCAGATGCTGGATACAAGGGTAATGAATTATTAGTTATTTAACAACTTTTCATTATTGTATTTTTGTTGCCAGAAAGAGACACATTTATGAGATTTTCTGTTTCAGATTCCAAAGTAACTTGGTTGACATTGGATGTGGGAGTATGGAGGATGTCATGCACTGCTCTGCATCAGGCAGCAAAATATTTTGGCTCCAACCCTGACAATAACCACATTCCTCCTTTTCCAACATAGGATAAGAGAAGGCCGATCTGGCTTGTTTTACAGAAACCTGGCTGGGAGAGGACTGTAGTGCGACCTGGGTTAAAGCCCTCCCAGCTGGGTATGCTGTTAAGAAGCAGGTCAGGGAAAGTGGGTGAGGGGGAGTGGCCCTGGTCCATAAAAGTACCATCACCTTGACCAGGAAGCCGGTCTGGAAAACAGAACACATCGAGTGCATTTACCTGACCCTGAAGGCTAGGGACAGCCTGGGATTCTGTCAGTCTACCATCCACCCCGTTGCCTAACAGACTCCCTGGCCGAGCTGACACAGCTGGTCTCGGAGCTGGTTCTGGGGGACCTCAACATCCCCTTCGGGGCTGGCTTATCTGACAAGACACTCCATGAGAACCTATTACAGTATACTCTTATGGTGTGGCAATAGATGCAGCAAAGAATTCTTTCTATGCTGCATGTATTGCAGAGTCACGTCCAGCAGAGCTGTTCAGGGTGGTTAGAGAGTTAACCCAGCTGCCTCCTACCCTGAACCCTTTACTAGAACCATCTAAGGCCTGCTGTGATGCTTTCAATGACTTCTTCGCAGATAAAATCTCTCAGATAAGGGCTGATCTTGATGCTGGCATTATAACAGAAACAATAAGAGAGATATCCAGTGACTCCGTGGACCCCATTAAACTGAATCATTTTGAGTTTGTAAATACCGATGAAGTGGACAAGCTCCTTGGAACTGTAAGGAAGACGACGTGCCCCCTCGTTCCTTGCCCATCATGGCTGACCGTTCAGGGAGGGGATGCAATAAAAACATCACTACAACTTATAATAAATGCATCCTTTCGGGAGGGAATATTTCCATCTAATTTGAAACAAGCGATAGTGAAACCGCTTTTAAAGAAACCCTCCCTGGACCCCCTGATTAGAAACAACTACAGACCGGTCTCCCTTTTACCGTTCTTGGGCAAAGTGATCAAGAAGGCAGTTGCCTTCCAACTCCAAGCTGTCTTGGATGAAACCGATTATCTGGACCCATTTCAAACTAGCTTCAGAGCAGGATACGGACTTGAGACTGCCATGGCCACCTTAGTCGATGATCTCCGTCTGGGCATCGACAGAGGAAGTGTGACCCTGTTGGTGCTCTTGGACATCTCAGTGGCCTTCGATACCATAGACCATGGTATCCTTCTGAAACGCCTGAGGGAGCTAAGTATTGGGGGCACTGCGCTCCAGTGGTTCCGGTCCTACCTCTCAGGTAGAGTCCAGATGGAGAGGCTGGGGGATAGCTGCTCCTCTAAGAGAGAGCTGACATCTTGCGTCCCTCGGGGCACCATTCTATCCCCCATGCTATTTAACATTTACATGGAGCCGTTGGGAGAGATCATCTGGAGACATGAGATGCGGTGTTATCAGTACGCTGATGACATCCAGATTTATCTCTCCGTGTCTCCGACTGTTACAGCAACTAAGGATGGTATCTCTCCTCTGGATGCCTGCCTAGGGTCAGTAATGGGCTGGATAAGGGAAAACAGACTCAAGCTGAATCCAGAGAAAACGGAGGTACTCGTGATAGGTACCCCAAGTCCAGGGACGGAAATTTGTCAACCTGTCCTGGACGGGGTCACACTTCCCCTAAAGGACAAAGTTCGCAGTTTGGGAGTACTCCTGGACTCATCCCTACAGTTACCATCTCAAGTGGATCGCTTGGTTCCAGCTCCAGCTGATACGCCAACTACGTCCCTACCTGGACTGAAAGGACCTTGAAACAGTGGTACACGCACTGGTAATCTCTCGTCTTGATTTCTGTAATGCACTCTACATGGGGCTACCTTTGTACCAAGTTCCGAAGCTTCAGCTAGTTCAAAATGCGGCAGCCAGACTGGTCACTGGAACATCTAGGTCAGACCACATAACACTGGTTCTAAAATCCCTTCATTGGTTGCCGATTAGCTTCCGGGCGTAATACAAAGTGTTGGTTATTACCTTTAAAGCCCTACATGGATTGGGCCCGAGTTACTTGAGAGAACGCCTCTTCCTACATAATCTGCCCCGCACTCTCAGAACATCTGGGAAGAATTTATTAGAACACCCAAAGATCAGACTAACAACAACTTCCCACAGAGTGTATACAGCCATAGCCCCTAAATTATGGAACAACTTGCCGGAAGAGATCCGTCTTATTACTACCTTAGATGCTTTTAAGAAGGCACTAAAGATGGATCTCTTCCGGTGGGCCTACCTGCCCGATCTTCTATGAAGAACCTAAGAAAACCCTACTTTTGGCTGTAATACTGCATGTTAAATGATGTTTTTATTGTTCTGAACTGCATTTTTAAATGATGATATTTTATTGTAATCTAGATGTTATTGTGGTTTTATGCTCGTCATTGTGGCTTTATGCTTGTAATCCCGCTTCGATCCATTGGGAGAGGCGGGAAATAGAAATAATTTATTATTATTATTATTATTATTATTATTATTTTGCTGCTATTGCTGCTGTTGTATTTTCATTTTCAACGCATGGCAACCCAACCCTATCATTGAGTTTTCTTGCAAGATCTGTTCAAAGGGGGTTTCCTTTACTTTCATCTGAGGCTGAAAGACTGTGGGTTGCCCAAAGTCACCCAGTATGTTTCCATGGCTAGGGGATTCAAACCCTGGTCTTGAGTTATAGTTCTATGCTCAGACTACCACACCACACTACACTGGCTCTCATTCTTTCTGTAGACCCCTAGAAATGTGCCATTTCTTTTGAATGTACAAACCTTGATGCATAGTTTAATATACAGATTTTTTTTTTTCTGGTAGATCACTGCTGAAAAAGTAGCTCCTTTGATTAACCGCCTTTGATTATCCACAAATCCTTAATTTCTTTTCTCTGTCAAGAAGCACTACCTCTCAAGATTTCATTATTTTTATGATCAAAAATACTTGGTATTAATATTTAAGTATCTTCTACAACTGAAGAAGCAAAATGTATTATACAAGATCTAGTTTAATTTTCATGAAATTTCATGTGCTGGTAGATATTGCTATGTACACTGGAAGTCCCTTTGGACCTTATTATTCTTATTAATCATTTATATAGGACCATAAATGTAAAAAGCATAGTGCCATGTAGTTTATAGCACTTCTATTCATTTTTATTAGTTGAATCATTTAAAATATTTTTATATTAATGAAAGGAAATGTGTGATGCCTAAGATAGTGAGGGTACTGCAATAAATTCCCTCAAAATGTAAAAATAATGGGTACCTCATGAGTAGTGAGCTGAAGTACATTCTTTTAAGAAACTGTACATAAATTACATTACTGTACTTTTAAAAAGTGAACTGAGCTGCATCCTTCAAGTCCAGGAAGGAGAAAAAACAGAAGAAGAATGGATCTAAAGAAATTATAGAATTTCTGGACAGAATTTTATCTCATGAACTTGGCTGGACCTTTAACCTTTCACTGGAATTGACGTAGGGCTTGAGCAGATGGGGCAGGATAACACGGAATGACCCTGTGCTATCCTGCTCCTAGTGTTGACCTGGGTTAGTCCCTGGGTTGGCATGGGGATGGATAGATGTTCACACACCCGTCCCTGCACTAACCCAGGACATGAGGCCACTCCTTACCTTGCTGGCATCTGCATCATCTGAGAATCCCTTCAGTCACATCATATAACATGAAAACGGGGGACCTGGCTGCAGGTTCATTGTTTCTGTGTCAGATGGGGGGACTGTGGGGCTTTTCACATGG
>NC_056525.1:215692117-215695443 GCF_019175285.1 Sceloporus undulatus | reverse complement strand
AAAGAAGATCTGTATATCTCATTTGTTAGACTTGCTATTTTGTATCCAAATGGCATCCACTGTACAGCTGTGGTTGGTGTTTAATGTATCATGCTTAAATGCATCACCAGGGGCTTCCCACATTGCTAACACCCTAGGTCTACCCTAGGTCTGATATTGTGGCACTGAAATCTTAGAGTCAGGGATAGTCCTGACCTAGCAGGGCAAAATCACTGAGTTCATGGATGTCAGCTTGCTCAACAGCCCCCCTCTCGTCATTCCTGCTGCAGTTTCCTTTCATTTACTCTAGAGCAGGGGTAGGTAACCTGCGGCCCGTGGGCCAGATGCGGCCCGGCAAGGCCTTGGGACCGGCCCCAGCCTGGTCCTGCTGCCGATTGCCGCCGGGGCCTTTGGGGAGCAATTGTCTATAGAAGCCTCAGAAACATGCATTTATATTAACATTTTTTTAAAAAATCAGCAAATTTTTTCGCGTGTCCTCCATTTTTTTAAAAAAGTGTCTTCCATTTGAAAATTTTGTCCTACATTTGTCCTGGTTTATTTATAGATAAATTTTTTTTAAAAAAAATTATAATTATTTATTTTTTTGGCTTCGGCCCCCAGTTGTCTGAGGGACAGCAACCCGCCCCCGGCTTAAAAAGGTTGCCTACCCGTGCCTAGAGGATTGAGCAACATGGACAATTCAAATTTGAGGACATAGAGGAGGGATGTTCTGGCCCTGGTTCTGCATATGGAACTTGTTTCCTTCAGTGGGCTAATTGGATACAATCCTGAACTGTCAGGAATTAGTGTTTTGTCATTAATGTGTATAACATGGATCTAGGCTACCATTTTCATCTTTGTCATCTTTGTCTCCAACCAGGAAAATATTACCTTTTCTATTAACTGACCCAGCAAGGAGTCTGGTGGCCCTAAAATTATTCTGAAATTTCATGTTTTGAAAGAATAAGGAAGGATTTAACAAGTGAAACTAATAAATAATAACATGAGGGGTACATATGATATAGTTGTATAGGAACACATAAATACACTCCTGACCTTCTTGTACATTTTGACTAAACTTATGTAGTTTGTTTAAATTCCTTCCAATATTTCCCCCTTAATTTAGTTTCAGTTCAGAAAAAAATAACATAAAATCAGTTTAGCAACCCATGCTGAGAAAAAGAATCATTGGGGGAGGTTTTTTTTAAAAATTAAACTGTTTTTATTGAAAGAAATTTCAGTAGTGTTCAAAGAACATTTTCTTGTTTCTGGCAGGGGAGAAATCTATTTTTTAAAGTTACAGTTTACAGCAAATGGCAAGGTATGACTAGCATGCTGTAACAGCTGTTGTGCCGCCAGATGATGTATTTGGTTGTCTTCCAGAATTTGCTATTATAATCACGAAACAGTGGTTTCTTTTCGCTTCCTGATAGCTGATCTTGATCAAGCATTGCCACGCAATGCGGTCTGTTTTCACAACATAATCTGCTCTGTTAGTGCTGTGTGTCAGGCTTTAATGAGAAAAAGTAGATTACCTTTTTTTGGAATTGTTAAAGAGGTTGATTATTAACCTGTTGAGTTACACTGTCTTCTCCATCCCCTTCTTGATTAAATGTTACTTCTTTTTCTCACCTTTAGTTTCCCAGCTCTAAAATGTAAAAATATAAGAAGATCTCTGCTGGATCAAATGAAAGACCTTTTAATCTGGTATACAGGAGTTGAGATTTTAGAATCACAGCAGGAAAGAAAGGGTGAACCTCTCTCTCCTGAACTGCTGTGGTCTGATTATATAGTGAAGGCTTGCTGGGGTAGCTATTTACATTACACACACACACACATATTTAATAACATGTTATGTTTGCCTGCTAGAAATAAACAGTGACTCTCTTTAATGTGGGAGGGGGATAACTTTATCATTAGCTGATCCTTCAGGATTACTATGCTGGGGAAGAAAAAATTCTCTGTATCAGAGTTGTACATGAAGCATGTTGTGTTCTCCACCAGCTTCGTGAATGTTTAACAAGAGCCTCCCAGGCTGTATTTGCAAAATGCTTTTTGAAATTTACACAGAACTTTGGTGAAAAGTTTTTGGACTACATAATCTATAATCCTCCAGCCAGCATGGGAGTTGTTGAGGGATGAAGTCCAAAAAGTAACATTCGAAGCTCTAGAATTTATCTGTCTTTCAAAAGCAGACAAATGTACTGCATTAAAAAGGAACAAGAAAAGATAAAATTGACACAAGGAAATATGAAATGAGTTTAGCAGTTCTCAAAAGTAAGTCTCAAATCTATTGCAAGAAGAAAGTAACAGACCACCTGCCTGCAATCATCTTCTAAGATCTTTAAGATAAACCTAAAAGTAATTTAATCCATGCAGTTCTATATAATATTAGAAGTCTATGAACTGTTAAAAGAGAGGGAGAGACCACAGACACCAGCTTTGGAAGAATGAAGGCCACAACTTTATTAAACAATAACTATATTGTAGGGTTGGTTCCAATGCATGAGGTAAGGATCTGTCATCCATCAATCCCTGATTGATCAATTAAACCCATTTGCTTAGTCACGGCCAAGCTTCGTGATGACAGGGGACCACCAGTTAACAACGCCTGTCGCCCTATGCTATCCAGTTATTCGCATGTGCACATCTCTGCCCCTTTTCAGAATCGCGGATCTCCTGCCTCCAGAACCACGGATCTCCTGGTCAGGCAACTGAGCCATCCCCGCTGAGTCAGGCAGCCCCATTTTCCAGACCTTCCCAATAAGAAGACCATATGAAAACCCAAATGGCAGACCACAAACTTTCTTGAAAGACAATTTGCCTAGCACAACTAATCTTTCCTTCCTACTGTCAGTGCAGAAAATTAGTATCATAGCATTTTATACTATGATTTCAGTTTCACAGATTAACAATGAAGCTCAGTGGACCTGGCCAAGGGTTCTTGTGAACTAGGATCAGCTGGCCATACCAATGGCTTGGCTGACCTGTGCTGCCACATCAAGTGCAGGGCATATGGTCATCATCATGGCCAGTCCAGAGCCAGTTATGGAGGAGGAGGAGGAGGAGGAGGAGGAGGAGAAGGCGAGATAGATGCGTCATATCTATCCCGCCTTCCTGTCCCCCTCCCAACCTAAAGGACCTGAGGGTCTCTCCAACCGTGCCACAAACCCTGTCGCTGCTCCTGTGCAATGCCAGGTCTATTAATAACAAGACCCACATCCTCCAAGACCTCTTGGAGGACTCTAAGTGTGACCTGGCTTGCATTACCGAGACCTGGCTGGGGCCTGAAGGGGATGCTGTGTGGGCTCAGGCCCTGCCTGCTGGGTACTCGGTGAAGGACAAGC
>NC_056525.1:215682197-215692092 GCF_019175285.1 Sceloporus undulatus | reverse complement strand
AATGTTGTCAATTATCTACTTCCCTCAAAGTTATTTGTTAAAACTTGGGCTGTCAAGATATTGAGGCTAAGAAAGGACTCCCTCCAAATGTGGTGTGGTGTGGCAACCTCTGTGAAAGACACTGTATTTTGGAATTTATAGGAAGAATACAGTGTAGGAGTATAGAAAGAAATAGTGGATGGTCACAGTTAGAAAGTCACACTAATTTGTGTTGGCCAACAAAAATGTAATCAAAGAACATACACTAGCATTTGAACAGGAAAACTATTAATACATGGAGAGCTTTTAATATACATAGAAAATCACAAAATCAAGCTGTCAAGCACCATCATCCTTCTTCAATAACAGAGAGTTGGAACCTTTGGAAATTTATGCTCACAAGTTACTGTGTTGACATTATCAAACAGATAAAAATCACTCATTGGGGAATTAAACAAAGTATTAAATGGCAATGACTAAAGTGAAACTTTGCTACTTTCAATCCAGCATAAAAATGACAAGCAATAAAAAATGGAAAGGAAGGACTAATTAGTATGCCAGTTATGCTATCAAAAGTACTGCACTGGGGTTGGTTAAGAAAAGTTTAGTGTTTTTGAGGGAGTGGTTTGACATTTCTTAAAAGACCAAAGTTTGCAAACTTTAGACTGTGTATATTTCAAGTAGAAGCAGTAAAATCAGGTAATCAAGTTATGTGTTTGTTAAAACTTTATCTCCAACTTTTAAGAAAACCTTTTGCACTACATTTGGGTCCGTTCCGTATTGGCCATAAATCCAGAGCCCGTGCAGAGCACTATCCCTGGACCGCCTGAGGGGGTTAGGTATCGGAGTGCATTTGTAGTGATTCCGGTCCTTCCTCTCGGGCAACCCAGAGGGTGCTGCTCGGGGACGGCTGCTCCAGTAAAAGGGAGCTCACCTGTGGGGTTCCACAGGGTGCTATACTGTCCCGATGTTATTTAACATCTATATGAAGCCACTGGGTGAGATTATTTGGAGTTATGGAGCTGGGTGTTATCAGTACACTGATGACACCCAGATCTATTTCTCGGTGTCCGTTCGTCGGCCTTGAATTCTAATGGCATCTTCTCTCTCAATGAATGTCTCCAAGCAGTAATGGGCTGGATGAGGAAAAACAGATGAAACGTGTTCAATCAAGACAGAGGTGCTCACGGTAGCGCCCAAAAACCAAGAAGTGGTTGCAACCTCAGTCCTGGATGGGGTCACACTCTCCCTATGATTGTGTTCGCAGTCTGGGGGGTCTCCTTGATTCGTTGCTCCTGCTGATAAATCAGGTAAATGCGACAGTCAAGAGCGCCTATTACAGCTTCGGCTGATACGCCAACTGCGCCTTTTCTGGAAGTAAGGGACTTGAAACTGTTGTACATGCGCTGGTAACCTCACATCTAGATTTCTGTAATGCGCTCTACATGGGGCTACCCTTATGCTGATTCGGAAACTGCAATTAGTGCAGAACATGGCGGCCAGAGTAGTGTCAGGAACATCGAGGAGGGACAATATTACTCTGGTATTAAAGTGCCTCCACTGGCTGCCTATTAGTTTCCGGGCCCAGTACAAGGTGGTGTTATCACCTTAAAGTCCTAAATGGCTTGGGTCCAAACTATCTCAGGGACCGCCTCCTCCCATATACCTCCCCGCACACTCCGGGTCCTGGGAGGAATTTGCTACAGCCACAAAGATCTAGGCTTTCGCTACTTCCAGAGGGCTTTTTCGTTGTCGCCCCCAGATTATGGAACGATCTGCCAGACGAGATCCGTCAATTGACATCTTTAGACAGCTTTAAAAAGGCTGTCAAGACAGATCTCTTCTGGCAGGCCTTTCCGGAATAGATAACCCCGGCCTAGGAACACGGTTCTTAGAGAGAGTCCCCAGGTCCTCACCTGGAAATGCTACCGTAGTTTTACGGTTTTTGTTTTGTTTGTTCTGTTTGTTTTTTGTCTGTAATAATGTGTATGTTTTTAATTTGTTGGTTTTAATTATAATTGATTTAATAATTTTTAAGGGGGAGGGAATTTTGATGTACAATGTATTGTATTTATTGCTGTTAGCCGCCCCGACTGACCTCAATGGGGCAGGATATAAATAAATAAATATTATTTTATTTATTATTATTATTATTATTATTATTATTATCATCCTCCTCCTCCTCCCCCTCCATAACTGGCTCTGGACTGGCCATGATGATGACCATATGCCCTGCACTTGATGTGGCAGCACAGGTCAGCCAAGCCATTGGTAGGGCCAGCTGATCCTAGTTCACAGAACCCTTGGCCAGGTCCACTGAGCTTCATTGTTAACGTGCAAACTGAAATCATAGTATAAAATGCTATGATACTAATTTTCTGCACTGACAGTAGGAAGGAAAGATTAGTGTGTGCTAGGCAAATGTCTTTCAAGAAAGTTTGGTGGTCTGCCATTTGGTTTCATATGGTCTTCTTATTGGAGTGTCTGGAAAATGGGGCTGCCTGACTCAGCGGGGATGGGCTCAGTTGCCGGGCCAGAGAACCGTGGTTCTGGAGGCAGGAGATCCGCGATTCTGAAAAGGGGCAGAGATGTGCACATGCGAATAACTGGATAGCATAGGGCGACAGGCGTTGTTAACTGGTTGGTCCCCTGTCATCACGAAGCTGGCCGTGACTAAGCAAATGGGTTTAATGATCAATCAGGGATTGATGGATGACAGATCCTTACCTCATGCATTGGAACCAACCCTACAAATTATTGTTTAATAAAGTTGTGGCCTTCATTCTTCCAAAGGGTGTCTGTGGTCTCTCCCTCTCTTTTAACAGTTCATAGACTCTAATATAATAAACTGCATGGATTAAATTACTTTTAGGTTTATCTTAAAGATCTTAGAAGATGATTGCAGGCAGGTGGGTCTGTTTACTTTCTTCTTGCAATAGATTTGAGACTTACTTTTGAGAACTGCTAACTCATTTCATATTTCCTTGTGTCAATTTTTACTTTTCTTATTCCCTTTTTAATGCAGTACATTTGTCTGGCTTTTGAAAAAAAAAAAAAAAAAAAAAAAAAAAAAAAACAAGAAAAAAAACAAAAAAAAAAAAAAAAAAAAAAAAAAACAAAACCAAAAAAAGAAAGTTCTATGGTCTATTGTTGCCTAGATTTGTGAATTAAAAATGCTGTTTGCTCTTAATTAAATTGAAATGATGGTATATCTAATTTTTTTAACAAATCTGTCATTGCTACAGGAAGTCAGCCTTGTCCTTGCAGCTCTATTGGTATTTCTATTGGTCTGTTATGCTTTCTTTTACCTTAAACTGTCTGAAGAAGTTAACCTTGAGCTGGAGCAAGATGAAAACTAGAAGTCTCTGCAAGTTTGCCTCTAGAAAAGCATTACTTTGACCATCAAGATCACAAACAGAGATGGATATAACTTAAACCACTTCCTGCCATTCAGAAGTTAAGAATACTTATGAGAATACCTCAGCCTTAATGGATTTTCATGAGTTTCATCTGAGTTTCAAACTACTTTAGTGACTGACATTGACTGTTTCATTTGTCAAACTGAAAATATTTGATTCAAGAGGACAATTTCCTATCTTTCTTATCCTAGGTGCGTTGGTGGATAAATCCTGATGTCCTTGGAGTTTACTTGCTTTTTTGAGATGATTAACAATAGAAGCCAAAATCAAATACATTGGACTAGAATTAAATTACATTGTCTGAACTCTCTTTGTTATTAGCACCGTTATGTTGAATTAATTATACTTTGAAAGATACAGGTATATACCTAATGGTTAAGATCAGTGGGTATTTGTTAGAACAAAACTGAACAATGAGGTCTACTTTGCAAGGCCAGACTTGGTTACCAGCTAGTGAACTGGGAAATCACTATACTGTGCAAAGTCTTTTCCATACCCAGTGTGACAAGGGTTCCATCTTGTATTGTTGGGCATGATGCCAAAAGTCACATTTATGGAACATTACTTTCAATGGGAGAGTAAAGCTCACACCTAAACCCCATTCAAAATGATGAAATTTTTAAATACTTAACTCCAGCTGGGACGTGTTTGTTGATATCATCTGAAAAACATGGATATCATGCCTGTGTCAAGATCCAGACCTCAAAAGTGGCCATACCATGCTGACTGGGAATGGGACACTGACAGTGCCTGTAGGGTTCAATGGAACTGACTTCCAGGTGGTTGCTTGTAAGATTTCATCCAAAGTTTTGTTCTAACTTTGCAATTGCAAGCAATCTTTATGCAGAGTTTTTGTTGTTGCTGCTGCTGCTGCTGTTTTTATAAACCAATTTGCAAAGACCACCTTGAGTCAACTACTTTGAGCTTCCCTAAGGAGAGAAAGCTGGGATTTTAATTGGAAAAATATAAAAGCAGAAACAAAAATAGGTTCTGATAACATAATATACGTGGTACGCTTGGAATTGTTTCTTAATAGTAAATTAAATTGCTCAAGGACAACCATTGTGGAATCAGAAGCAAAAAACAGAAGTTTAATCCAAATCTTTGAGCTAACAAAATTAGAATAGATGCTAGTTTTCTGTATCCCAGGAAGGCAAGAGGAAGTTCCACCTACCATCAATGCATGTTCTGCTGTATCTTCTGATGGATGGTGAGTACAATATGGAGAGCTTTTGCTTAATAAAAACTCTTTGGAATCACCTCTGATTAAAATCTATCAATCAAAGCCTTCAAGTTATCAAGAAGTACCAACAAAAAATAAACATGCTTTAATAATTTGTAATTTCCACACAGTAATAAGTACTTCATAATCATGGCAAGCTTCCCTGCTCAGAAAGAGCCTTCTGTTTTTAAAAATATGGACACAAGTTTATTTTCAGCATCATTCTACATCATGTCTGTATGCCTATGTATATCTGCAGTCATCATTTTCATTCATTGCCAACTGTTCGAGGCACATGTTCTGTCAGAAATGGCACCTGGATGACAGAAGCTGAAGTATTCACATATGCTTCTGAAGCAGAGTTCCTTGCCTCTTGGGCTATCTGAAAGAGTGTAAATAGAAAGTTCAGTCTATGTTGATTTTAATTAGCACATTGCTTCATTAATATAAGGTTGAAATTCTGTTTTAATTAAACCATTGCTTTTGCCTGCAAAATCCTAATGGAAAATACAGGGGTATTGCTGTTTTTCAAAATATTCTTTTGCCATTAGGCAGTCATTTTTCTCTGTTCTAATGGTGAATGATAAACACTTTCCATACATAGTCCTGGCAAATTAGAAACCTCATAACTTCATCATATTTACTCAGAAGAACTGAGTCCAGATACACTGTTCAAGGAGGGTTGCATCCCCATGACCTCATTTCCAAACAAAATCAGACTGTATAAGCAACAAGAATACCATATGCTATAGAATTAAGTCTATCATTTTTGCCCTTATGATTCATTTTCTATACTATTATAGGAAAAGTTGTTGTTATGTGCCTTCAAATCATTTCCAGCTTATGGTGGCACTAAATTGAACCTATCATGGGGTTTTCTTGGCCAGATTTCTTCAGAGAGGGTTTGCTTTTGCCTTCCTATGAGGCTGAGAGAATGCAACATGGCAAGGTCACCAAGTGGGTTTCCATGGCTGAGTAGGGATTTGAGCCCTGATCTCTAGAGTCATACTTTTAAATGTAAAATTTTACTTCACTTGGTATGGTAATGAACTATTTTACAGTACAAGAAACTGTAATGTGGCACTTCATTGAGATTGCAAAAATAGTTGGTGTTGGAACAACTTCTTTAACTATTTTGTAGTTAATCCTGCTTGTATTTTTGGAAAAGAAACAAGAAAATTAATAAACTGCATTATTACAGGGGTGTCCCCCTGCCCCCTTTTCGATATACAGTAATACAGTATTGAATATCTTGAGGTCTGATTCATACAGCTTAACAAAATGGCATTACCCAATCACACTGACAGTATTGGTGAGATCCAATACAATGATGACTGAGCAAAGAACCCCACCAGCATGCTTATGCTGGAGCTCAGACTCAAGGAAGTTAATGAAGTCTTTCAGAAGCAATAGAACACCAGCTCCCCTAAGTCAGTCAGTGGCTACCTTGGCCTAGGGGTGCAGAGCTACATCCAAGTAGGATGTAAATATTGTCTGGGAGATGGAGAACAGAGACCTGCTTGCACAAGAATGCTTTAGAAGCCTTCTGGCAGTGCAGTGGTTAAATGCCTCTACTGCAGCCACTCATCCACAAACCACAAAGTTGTGAATTCAAACAAAATTCCATCGAACCGTGATATCTTTATGGGCCAACTGAAATGCACAATATACTTATTGCAAACTTTTGAAGCTCCACTGGCTTCTTCATCAGGAAAGATGTTACATACCAAACAGGAGAAAATTAGAGATGTTAGTAAGATGCCTGCATTTTGTTGTTTCTGTCCCTAGTTAAGATCATATGGGGAGGGTATCTTTACCAAGCTGGCCCTTCATCCTCTGGCCATGCACAAGGTTGTGAGATCATTACCAGCCAGGGTCTCTGGGTCAACTCCGCCTGGCATCTTTCCGTAGGTAACTAAAATGAGTACCTAGCTTGTTGGGGGCAATTAGCTTACACTTTGTAAACTGCTTAGTACATTGGTAAGCAGTATAGAAATGTAGTTGCTATTGCTATCCTTGTGTAAGGCCGGTTGCAGACCAGCACTTTAGTGCGTGATGAGCACGCACTAGGGTTACAAAAGGGCGGTGCTTCTGCACCGCCCTAACCCTAGTGCGTGCTCTTCACGCACTAAACGGTGGCGGCGCTTCCATACGGCCGCCGCCGTGAGAACATCACGGCTGCGCCACCTCTAGACGGGGCGGCGCAGACGTGACGTCCTTGCTCCGCGCCAGGGTGCTTAGTGCGCCCTGAACATGGAGCAGGAAGGAGCTCCGTTTCGGAGCTCCTTCCTGGTTTAGTCCGCTGGGTGCAGCCTTCAGACAGCTGCGCCCAGCGGACTAAAAGAGAAAGGGGCCAAGCGGCCCCTTTCTCTTTCTCCCTGCCGCCGTGGGGTGTCCTTGGGGCTTGAAGCCCCAGGAACACCCCTTTTCAGGCTGCGGGGAAGCGGCGTTTTGCTGCTTCCCCGCAGCCTGAAAAGCGGCGGATCGGGGCCTCAGCGGCTGCCGCTTTGCACACTAAGGCCTCGATACACTGGGGAAAGGGGCGGGTGCAGACCGCCCCTAAGTTTTGAAAAGATATAACAGGGTGTGCTGTCGGGAGTAGCACAAGTATGCTGTTACTTTGGATCCAGGGCCCATTCACATTACAGAATTATAGGATTATTATTCTACTGAAATTGCCATGGCTGTATTCCTGGGGTTTGTGGTTTGGTAAGGCACTGGAGTGCTCCAGGTGAGAGATCTAAATGTTTCTCCCTGAACTACAAATCCCTGAACAGAATCATGGGAAAGTGGAATAACAGCACTATAATTATGTAGTGCAAATGTGCCCCTAGCCTGAATAATCTCTCACTTTCACATGGTGTGAGCATGTGTTTGCACAGCTTTGGTGACTCTTGAATCTCTAGTGTGGTGAAGGGCAAAGAGAAGAACAAAGTGTGGCTGCTCATACCCACCTTGAATCCCATTGTGGGAGAAAGGGGGCATATAAATCCTGGAAATAAATAGGTACCATCCATTCACAAGGATGGCACTGGCCTGTAAAGTTATGTGAAGCATTCCAGAACCAGATATGTATAATGTTTATCTTTTTATGCTACAATTTCAGTTACCTTAGAACATTTATGTTGTATATAGTATGTATATAAGCAAATGTTTCCAAGAAGGGGAAATGGATTTTATATGGCTTAGCAATGGACTTAACTGATAGCAACCCCTCTTCATTTTTTTTTAAATGAAAAGCCAATTTAGCAGGGAGACAGCCAAATGTTAGGTACCAGTGTCTCTCCAACAGATGTCTCGGCATTATTTTGTAGCTTGCTTGGATGAATAAACATGCACAACTGTGAAATGTTACATTGTATGAGCCTTTTTTATTTTTAAAAATGGAACAATCTGTTTACTGTCCTAATTGAGACAACAGTGTCAGTTGTTGCCAGATTTGGATAGCAGTAGCTAAGCACTATAATCATAGGAACTAGGCAAATACCTGGAAATGACAATAGCTCACACATATTTTAGCTTTTGGGGCCCTGGGAATAATTCTGACACATTTGGCTTTGCATATGACAAAAACAACAACTGTGTTTGTTATTATTCCATTTGTTCTCTCTGTATTCACCCCTGCACACCCTCAAAATATTATTTAACTTTGGGATTAACATTTAGAAACAAATCCATCCATGCATTATTTTTCCATTGTGATCCCCAGAATATAGGCCTTCATTGTTGATGAAGAGATGCTTAGCCTGCAATCCTGAATACTAGGGAGAAAGTCCCATTGAACTTGGTGAGACATTAAATATGCCTGAAGTCCCACTCTTAGATTTCATTTAGTCTACAGGAAACATGAAAAAGAAGTAAAAACAAAATTACCTTCAGCTTTGTAAATAGGTCCTCAACATTACAACATATATAGCAGCAATAACAACTTTACCTATTGATAGGTATATAAATTATAACACCCCACTACCACTAAGAGGAAAAGAAAGGCAAGCAAGCTAGATAAAATTTCTAATTCTTAAAGCCCTCCCCGGCCACAATTGTGGACAGGGTAAAACCTAAGGGACAGTTTACCTCTGAATACACTTTCACCCCAAAAATTTGTTATCCAAGTTCACAAATTCAAACAAGAATCCACTATTGGTTTTCCATGAACTCTTATTTTCTACAGCCCAGATTGTTGGGGACTCTTGCACATCTATGGCAAATTACACAGGAGCCCACATGAATTTTCAGTCTACCTCTTGCCCACTCCTGTGCTAGCCATCCAGTGAATGATTTAACATTTTGTGTTGTTGTCCATCTTCAAGTCATTTCTGACCTACGGTAACCTTAAGATGAACCTATCATAGTGTTTTTTGGGCAGGATTTGGGAGGTTGTATTTGCCTTCTTCTGAGGCTTAGAGAGTGTGACTTGCCCAACGTCACCCACTGAGTTTCCATGGCCAAGCCACTACACCATGTTGGCTCTCTAATGGCTTAACATGCCTGGATATTAACCTTGGGAGGTTCCTATATAATGTGAGCTGTGTCACACATGTAATCAAGAATAAAGATCTTCATATATACATGAACTGAGAAAATGGGGACAGTTCTGATTAACAGCACAGTTTGATATTTTTATTAATGGTGACCCTGCTGTCCTGTTTGCTTCCTGTTTCCAGCAGTCCTAAATGAAAACTGAAACTATCACAATACAGTTGTCCCTCCATATTCGCTAGGGTTAGGGGCACAAGACCCCTGTGAATATGGAAAAACCACAAATAACAAAAACACCATGTTTTTATCTGAGAGGACACCTCTCTAGGAATTTCTAGGTCCTCCAGGGCAACTCTTTGGTCAACGTCCAACAGACACTGACCATAAAACTGCACTGGAGGAACTACAATGCCTAGTAGAGTATTCTCTGTAGGAATCTCTAGGTCTTTCAGTGCAACTTTTAGTTAAAGTTGACCATAGAGTTGCACTGGAGGATCTAGATATTCCTAGAGAAAACATATTAATCAAATCCATGAATAATCAAAGTCACAAATATCAAAGCCACAAATATGGAGGAATGAGTGTATTTGATGCAGCCAAATTGGAGAGAATTTGAGAGTCAAAGAATGGTATTGCCAATATGGATTTTTTCTTACATCCGCTATAGCTACCTTTCCATTTTATATGCACATGAAAACACTTAGAATGTACAGTCGACTTTACATAACCACAAATTCTGCATCCACAGATTCAACCAACCTTGGTTCACTAATATGCACATACCAACACCCCCCCC
>NC_056525.1:215679745-215682097 GCF_019175285.1 Sceloporus undulatus | reverse complement strand
ATATCAATCCGGGACCATGATTTGTGGGATTCAGAATAATATGTATAATCCTTTATGCCTCCATATTTCACTCTCCATATGTCCATTACTGCTGTCAAATCTTTCATTTCAAAGAACGATCTGGGAAGTTTCCCCTGGTTCTTTTTTATACTTTTTTCAGATTTCCTGTCCTGTTCTGGGTCTATAACCCCATTCCAGTCGCCCATAAGAATTGTGTTTGCATAGTCATATTGTGTAAGAAGATTTGTTATCTCTTTATAAAATTTCTCTTTGTTTTCTGTTGGGGCATACAGTCCTACAATTAGTGTTTTTCCCAGGTGCCACTCCAATTCTACCCCTATATAGCGTCCTTTGGGATCATTGAAGACTTGTTTTGCATTCATGTTTTTATTTATGTAAAGCACTACTCCTTTTTTCCTTTTTTCCCCAGCCGATACAAATTCTGTACCTAATTTAGGATTCTTCAAATATTTTATCTCAGACTTTTTTGTATGTGTTTCTTGCAGACATATTACGTCAGATCTCATTTTCCCTAGATAGTGGTAGATATGTTTCCGTTTTTGTGGGCTATTGAGCCCCTTTACATTCCATGACATCAACTTAACTGAGTTAGTCATCTTAAATTAAAGTTAATATTGGGTTTTGCAATTCCTCATTTGGGCTTTATAACAAGTCATCATTTTGGTTCAGTTTGTCGTTATCTTGATCTTGTGTTATCAGTAATAAATCTTGTCCTGTGTCTTCTTCTTGCGCTTGGTCTTTAAGTAAGTCATCCATAAATTCTCTCGCTTGTGTTAGATTGTTGATTTTGACCCTCTTTTGTCTGTACCTAAATGAAATTCCTTCTGGGTTTTCCCATCTGTATCTGATGTCTAGTTCTCTTAATTTCTTTGTCAAAAATGCGTAGTCTTTCCTTCTTTGTAATACAGATCCTGGTATATCCTTCAATAGTTGCACCTCCACATTGTTTACCGTCAGTCGAGTTTCAAAATGCTGTTGCAGAATAAATTCCTTCATATTAGTCCTTACAAAATAAATTACAATGTCTCTCGGCAGCTTCTTTTGTTTGGCCACCCACGAATTCACGCGGAAAGCTTTGTCAATCTCCAGCTCCATTATCTCCTTGTCTCTTTTTATGAATTCGGCTAAGATTTCTGTTATATACTCTATTGTGTTTTCATTTTCATTTTCTGGGAGACCTCTAATCTTCAAACATCTTTCTCTCATCTTCTGTTCCCAGTTTATCTTTTCATCCTGTAATTCTTTTCTTTTCTCTATTTCTTCTTTCAGTTTTTCTTCTAATTCTTGATTCTTTTTCTCCAGTACATTAACTTTTGTCTTCACTTGTCTCACATCTGTGGCTATTGTTTGGATTGATTGATTTATCTCATTAAGATCCGATCTAATTTCCAATTTGATTTCTCCTTTCATTTTCTCCATATCTTGTTTCAGTTCTTCTTTGTCTCTTCTCATATCTTGTCTTATTAATCGTATCTCCTCTAGCAAAGCAGAGTTTAAGTCTTGTGATTTAGGTGGATCAGAGGGTCTTCTTTGCATTTGCACTTGCTGTTGCTGTTGTTGCAACTTGGAAGTTAGTCTTGTTTGAATTGACATTTTGCTATATTCTCTATCTCACAATATAATATATTTACACAGTTAAGTAAAATATATAAAGGCGGGATCAAAACAACAATTAATGCAGTAAATATTTCTACTATCGAGTTAAATCAACAAGATAACCCAAGAAACAACAATTATTCCTTCTATATTAGCTTTCTTATTAGTTTGTTCTTCTGTAAATATTTCTTTTTCCAACAAGATCTGTCAGTTACTTTGAAAACTTATACTTTGTATTATATTTTACTATCAAATCAACAAAGTATGCAGGGATGTGGTAAATACCTCCTTCCAGTAGATGGCAATGTTTCCTTTTTAATCAGCTCAAAACTTAATATGTTTCCCCTTTAAGACTGACAATTTTTTTTTTGCTTATCCCCTTTGAAGCATACAAATTTTATCTAATGTTTGATCAGCCTAGAAATTATTTTCATTTCACTTCCCTGCCAAATCTCTTTCCACTTTCCCCACCTCGCCTTTCTAAGATTAGTTCCTCAGTCTTTCAACTCTCCCTCCACTCTCCTTCCCAAATCTTCTCCAACCTCCCAAATTCTGTCCTCCAAATTTAACCCCTCCGAATTCCAATCTGTTCATCACTTTCACTCCTCTCTCCTCCCAATTCCCCTCCACCTTCTCCAACCTTGTCCTCCAAACTTGGACCCTCTGGGCTCCAATCTGGGCAGCACTCCCACTCTGGTCTCCTTCACAGCAATCCCAGCCTTGTCCTCCAAACTT
>NC_056525.1:215675879-215679645 GCF_019175285.1 Sceloporus undulatus | reverse complement strand
AGATGTAAACTGGTACAAGTGTGGCCAAGCAATATCAGTTGGCAGTCAAGATGGTAGAGGTTATTAACAATGAAGACCACCCAAGCTGCGGGAGGTTGCAATGGCTGGCTTTTGCCTGAGCCTACTGGAAAAGCAAAGATTCTACCCCTTCGTCTCTTCTTCCTTCTACTGAGTGCAAACTACTTTTTGCACTTTGAACTCAGGGACAGTCCTGACTGCTGCTTTGCGATGACCTGGGCCTGAAATTAGGACTTGGGAGAGCAGAGTGTCCACATGTTCCATGTGCTCCTGGCACCATTCACATGCCACATACGCCAATGATGTGCCTTGTTCGCCACATCCAAATGGCATGGTGCGCAAGAGATGTCACCATGCCACTCTATGGCACTAATGGCACCTTGGCTGTGGCGCAGAAAGGAGCTGCATTTCACAGCTCCTTTTTGAAGTGGATTGCTTCCGTGCCCATGCAGTTGCCCGGACAATGATTGAACTAATCTGAGGGTGCCAGTTACCTTTGTTATAACAAAATGTATTATATACTATGATATAATAAAGTATTGAACTAACAACACTGATACAATAATGAAGAACTGTCTTGTTCTGTACCTGAATTGCTCTGCTTAGTTTCAAGGGCATAGAAGTCAAATATTTGCATAGTTCTAGAAGTTGAAGACCACCTAGGTTAAAAAATACAGTCATGTCATCCTAGGAATGAGTATTCTGGAAGGTTAAGGATGGGAAAATGTGAGGAATAGAAGGCTTATTATTGTCAGTCTGGGCTTTCGCCTCTAGCATAATAAATATTAGCTTTCATTCTTTTAGACTTGCTGCTTTACTGTCAGCATGCTGAAACTCCTTTTATTCTTCTTTAATTATTTATCCAGCTTTTCCTTGTATTTTAGTTTCTGTGTATTTCATTTCTGTGGTGTGTAGAGAGAAAATAAAACCATTATAGAAAAAACAATTTTTCCTGAGGAAAAATAAAATGTCATAAAATGATGTTTTCACTTATTATTCTTTTGAGCCCACATTTTTATCATATCTGCCTTCTATTCTATTTTTGAGTTTACACTGTCATTATATCTGCAAAAATGATAGAATAGGTGTTATTGAAAACAAAAAGATATACTCTAAACAGCTCAAGATGTGTAGCTCACAGGGCAACCATTTCCCCTATAGAATGTTCTTTAGCCGGACGATGGGGGAAATGTCATGTGGTGCTCACTTAATTGCATGATAGGGTGCAATCTATGGGTCATAACCTCCCAAACTGGCCATGCTAAAAAGTGATTTTAATAAGTGTAGGTAAGTATACTTACACCTGCCTAGGAGAGATATTTAAGAACTGTGCAAAATGGAACAAACTTTTATTAATGCTGGTAATCTATGTGAAAAGTGGAACAAACTTTATTAATGTGGGAATTCTAAGTGTGAAAGCTGGACAGTGAAGAAAGCTGATAGAAAAGAAATCAACTCATTTGAAAAGTGATGGAGGAATTCTACAGATACTATGGACTACTAAAAACAAAAATATATGGGTCATTCACCAAAGCAAGCCTGAACTTCCCTGTGAAGGCAAGATGACTAAAATGAGACCGTTTTTGGCCATATCATAAGAAGACATAATACTTCATAAGATAAAAGTAGGAAAAGAGGAAGACTGCAGTATAGATGGCTAGACTCCATCAAAGAATCCATGGCCCTAAGTCTGTAAACCCTGAGCAGGGCTATTGATTGCAGTGTGACATGGAAGTCTCCCATTCATGGGATCACCATAAGTACAAGTCAACTTGATGGCAGTTAACAATAACAGCAGTTCTTTTCCAACAGCCAATTTACTGTAGTGGTTTGAGCATTGGAATACATCTCTGGGGATCCAGGTTCCAGTCCCCATTCATCTATGGAAACCTACTGGATGGCCTTGGGCATTACTCTCTCAGCCTCAGGAGGAGGCAAAAGCAAACCACCTCTGGACAAATCGATAGGTTTGCATTAGGGTTACAATAAGTTGGAAACAACTTGAAAGCACACAACAACAAAATGAGTGCACTGGACATGGGGCATTTATTAGAAAACACACGTAGAACTAGGCTATAAGAGTTTGTTTTCTGCAGACAAAAGCTGCCTTACCAAAAACTCCTTCAGTTTCTAAGTTCAGAGGGGAATGGCATCACATCCCACACTCTGCCCCCTCACCAATCTGCTCACACTATGACTATCCATCTGTGTAGTCTGAATAACTTTCCAGTTGCTTATGTATTTGCACATAGATGAAAGTAGGAGGTTGACTGAAATCATGAATTCAAGAATATGACACACATTTGCAAATATACCTGCACACAGAGTAATCTTATATATATGAAAGAAAATAGTGTATTATTTGATTTTCAAATCAGTTTCATTTAAATTAAATTCCAGGAATTATGCTTAAGCTTGCCAGCATATGCCTTATTTTCCTTACTAGAAATTGTTGTTGCTCTACAGGAGCTAACTGTTATGGTTAGCACTACATAACAGGTTGACTCATAGCTAGAAGTAAACAGCACAGTCCTAAAAAAAACATCTCCCCAGAAGTGGACCCCATTGAGTGCAGTGTGTCATTTTCTTATAGGAAGGACTGTAACCTGAAACATTCTGAACACTCTGGTTTTGGGGATAGGAGGAGCTATGGCTGCACATTGACCTTCCTTTTAGCCAACCCATTAGTCTCAGACACTCATAAATTCGTAGAACTGAAAGGAAGCCAAGGGCCATCTCATTAAACCTCTTCCCAGTGAAAGTAACCACAGGTAAGGAACTCCTGTGATGTGATGTTTAAAAATCTTCACTAAAAGAAAGCCCATCATCTTTTGTGGCCTGCACAGGATGTACTGGACACTTCCTTATGCAAACACATAAACACGTATAAGATAACTCCTGGTTACCACTGATATAACCAGGAATTACAGCAGCATAATTCTCCAACAGGATTCCTGCCTCTGTACAGTGTATCCCACTGAAAAGAAAAATCTGGGAGGCCCACCACTTCTTGTTGTTAATTCAGCTTGAGTTGATCTTGATCCTTGGTGATTCTATGGATGAAACATCTCCAATATCCCCTGCAGGCTCAGGCCCCGAACCATCTGGCATGTGGTCTTCCTCTCTTTCTACTGCCCTCTACCTTTCCCAGCCTCATTGTCTTTTCTGTTGAGAGATGCCTTCCCAGGACATGGCCAAGGTACAACAGCCTCACTTTGGTCATTGTGATTTCCAGGGAGAGTTCAGACTTTATCTGTTCAAGCATCCATTTGTTGTTGTTTTTTGTTTGTTTGTTTTTTTGGCTGCCCCCGGTATTCTCAGTACTCTTCTCCAGCACCACTTCTCAACTTTCTTCACTCTCCAGCTCTCACATCCATACATGGTGAAGGGGAATATAGTGGACTGAATGATTCTGATTTTAGTGCTCAGTTGTATATATTTGCTCGTTAGGATCTTGTCTAGTTCTTTCATTGCTGTTCTTCCTGTTCCTAGACTTCTTTTTATTACTTGACTGCAGTCTCCATTCTGGTTAATATTTGATCCCAGGTATGGGAACTCCTTGACTATTTCAGTTTTCTTACTATCCAGGCTGAATTCTTGTAGATCTGTGGTCATTATTTTTGTTTTCTTAATGTTCATCATTAAACCTACCTTTTCAAAGGGGTGAGACAGGGATGTCCCCTATCACCATTGTTATTTATATTGTCCCTGGAAATGTTGTTAAATAAGATCAGACAGAATCAAACGA
>NC_056525.1:215658060-215675779 GCF_019175285.1 Sceloporus undulatus | reverse complement strand
TTGCTGGACTGGTTGAATAGAAGTGTTGCACACAGAGACAGAAAAGGAGTGTTGAAGGGTGGACTTAGGCGGAAAGACAAGAAGCTCTGTCTTGGACATGTTGAGCTTCAAACGCCAATGGCGCATCCACTGCGAGACAGCTGTGAGACAAGACGAGACTTGTTGTTCAAGCCTTGGAGAAAGGTCAGGGGTAGAAAGATACAACTGGGTGTTATTGGCATACAGATGGTACGAAAAACCAAAAGAGCTAATGAGTTTTCCTAAGGACAGTGTGTAGAGAGAAAACAGAAGGGGACCCAGAACAGAGCCCTGGGGAACTCCAACAGATAAGGGAACAGGAGAAGAAGTCTGACCTCCTGCAACTACTGCAAAAGATCTGCCAGACAAGTAAGATCTAAACCAGTCATCTCCATAACTAAACAAAGGGAGTCAGCATTGTCAAAGACAACTCTGTGGTCATGTGGCCAGCATGACTAAATGCCAAGAAGCATGGAAAGATGTTACCTCCCCACCAAAGTGATTTACCTACTTGCACTTTTACGTGCTTTCAAACTGCTAGGTTGGCAGAAGCTGGGACTACTGACGGGAGCTCACTCCATCACGTTGTGCTTGGGTCTTGAACTGTTGACCTGCCAGCCTTGCAGTCATCAGAGTCAGTGTCTTAACTGCTAAGCCACCACGTCAGTTTGCTAATCAAAATATGCGGATAAAATGCTTTGCTGAAATCCAGATACATGACATCTATAGCATTCCCATTATCTACTAAATTAGTGACCTGATCAAAAAGAGATCTAAGATTAATTTGGCAGGACAAACCCAGGCTGGCTCCTAGTGCTCACTGGATTGTTATCAAGATACTTGCAGACAGACTCCTGTATAATCCATTCTGATATTTTTCTAGAAATTGATGTGAGGCTGACTGGTACACAGTTTCCTGGATATACTCCCCCCCCCCGTTTTTATTTTATTTTATTTTATTTTATTGACGAGAGGAGCAATGTTTTCCCTTCTCCAATTCTTTGGCACCACACTCATTTTCCAAGATTTCTCAGAAATGATTGCAAGTGGTTTACAGAATAAATCGGCAAATTCCTGCAGTACTTTAAGATCCAGTTCATCTGGCCTTGAACTCAGTAATGTTAACTAGATGATTCCTGACTACTTATCAATCTTGATTTACAATCCAGATTCCTTGCTAAGGTCTCCACTGATGCATTGAACCTCAGAGTTCTCTTTTGGGGAGTGAAACCGAAGCAAAATAAGGGTTCCACTCCTGCCAAGGTTTGCACCATCAGTACAATTATCGCTAGAATTTAATGACAATAGACAACAGGTCTCTTTGGTACAAGCAGGTACTATAGAGCACAGAGTCTTATACGTTGACAGGACAGGGTATCTTCTTACTTCCCAAAGAAAAGTGGGAGGAAGGAAATATTTTTCTGCCTTGGTAATGCTGCAGATTTCCTATGGCACACACTGATTGCAGCACTGCTACCAGTTTCAGCCATTGTGACAACCAGTGGGGTGATGGGGGTCACAAAATACCTGGTGGAACACACAATATCCACCCGCTTGTTTGGAAGTAGTCACACAAACATCCCCCCCCCCCCCCCCGGAACATCACACCACAACCTGCTTGAACAGTCATTCATTCTTCATCAAGGAAAAATCTTTCTGTAACATGGAACTGTCAGAATGTTTGTCAAACAAGAATTCCCATAACTATTTGGAAGAAGCCACAACAGTGAAGCTAGAATAAAGGTTAAATTACTTTTTTGTGCATTAGGTGGTACATCTTTTGTACTCCATCACTTCTGTGCTCCAATTTCTTTCCCAACTGCAATCTATGCATAATTTGACATTTCCCAATTTGATCAGGTAGGCTCCAGAGAATCAGTGTGGGTTGCTCAAAGAACTCGTGGGATCTGCAAGAATATCTTGTTTCCTCTCCCTTTACTCACATTTATTCAGTGTTTATTTTGAGCACCCAAAGTCCATTTAAAAATCCCTCATATACAAGTATTTTGATAGAAATATACACAAGAGATAAATTAGATTCATAAATAAATAAAAACTGCAAACAAGGTGTGTGTCTTTGCTAACATTCCCAAACAGTTTGCTTTGAAATTGTCTTGGATTATGACATTGATCACATAGGACCTACTGTGAAGCTATCCCCAGTGAAGAGGTTTAGGGACTTCAAATTATGGTACCAACAATTTTCATTCCAATCATCTTGCTAATTTATCCAGTAATGTTTACTGCTGCTTGAGAATTCTCAAGGTCATTTTCAGGATGAAAAATTCAAGTGTGTGTGTGTTGAAAAAACAACTCACAGAACTCTTTGCAAGTAGAACCTGAATCCTCAGAAGGATGCTATAAAATAGAAGTTGACTTAATAAAACTTAATATAATAACTGAAAACAGATGTTCATAAAAAGCATCAAACATTTCAGCTTTTACCTTCCTTGATGATGTCCACTTCAATGGGAGATATTAAAACACACAGCCAGTGGCAGTTATAGAATTTCCAGAGTCTAAAAATGGAATTCATTGGATGGTCCTGGAGGCAAGGATGGTGTTATCCTCTAAATTAAGGCCATACCATGTCAAAATGTCAAGTGTGTAGATCCAGATATTTTCTCAACCTGGTTGGATCATGAGGTGTCCGTGTTAGAAATATAGAAATATATAAAAGACTGTGTCTTCAGATTTAAAATGTCTCGTGGGTGGTTGTTCCATGTTTTTGGTGGTGATTGCTGACCTATGGTTCCCAAATCTTGTGCATTGATCAGCAGTGTCTATCCCCACATACTGCACAGGTATTCAGCATGCTGACATTCAGTCACATATTTGATAGTTGTAGAATTGCAAGTAACATTTTTTAATATGGTAAATTTTTAATGTGGTAGACACACATGCACCCATACCCACACCCACACACCAGATAAAAGAGTAAAGACCTATCTAGTGTAAGTTGGTTCAGGGATTACTGCGAATGCTGTAATTTGTTTTTTATCACTGCTTCTTCTGTCTTATTGTATATATTACTGACTGACTTGTTTTGTATTATATTATTTTATCATTTTGTTGTACAGCACCCCGGGGCTTTTCAGTGAATGGTAGTACAGAGATAAAACTTGAAAAGTTACTTTTCTGGGCTATGATTTCCAGAATTTCCAGCCAACATAGCTAGTGGCCTAGGCAATTTTAGATTCTAGTTCAAAATCAAACTTTTCCAAGGTCTGCATAGAAGTATTTTAGATAAACAAACTATCTTGTTCAAGCCAGGTGATGAAAAGCTGGAAATCTAATGTAGATAAGATGATGGAGCTGTTGCATCAGTACTGAGTACCAAGGGACTAATGGTATTATAGAGGGCTTAACTGCCCCATCTGTTACTGAATTTGCTCAATAAAGATGAGGAAAACGTGGGGATTGCTTCATCCAACTGAATAGACCCAGTGGATAAGAAGCAATGAACAACTAATTGAGTACTGTCATGCTGAACTCCAGTTTCAGCTTGAAGTCATCTTTGTTGCTATTCTGGATATTGCAGAAGTGATAGGGAGGCCAACTGCCCAGATAAATGAAGGCTTTGAATGGAGCCTATAAAGGAATTGTTGCTTTATCAATGAGTTAATTGAGAACAAGGCATCATTCTCAGATAGGTCATGATCTGGGAGGTACATACATCTTCAAGGATAGACCCATGAGTAGCTCTGTGGGTATCTTTCCAGAAACCAATACGTCCTTTGCTCCAGTCTTAGGACTAATGGGAAAGCATAGCTGGCCAGAAATTTAAACAACCACTAGGAAGACCTCAGGTCCTGACATGACTATGTCTAGCATTCCTCATGGGTGCTGATAGTGTGGAGACCTCATCAGTGAGATCTCCTACTACTCAATCTGTTGCTTTACTAATTAAACTACAAAATTTGAACAGGACTGAAATCTGATGGGGGCCATACTGCACTGAGTTGAATCTCTAGCAAAAAAAATAAGACATTTTCAAACAAGATACCATCTGGAGAAACATTCTCAGGCTCAGTTGGTATTGATACTTCATCTATGCTGGGAGACACCAGAAGTTGGACTTTTTTTCATTTCCATCCAGTGAACTGAGATGGTATAACTGAAGGATGTATTTCCTTTTGCAATTAGAAATTAGAAATTAGTCCTTCACACTGCATGTCCTCTGTTTTGGTCTGCACATGCTTACCAAATAATTTATGAAAACAGATGTGCCCATTTGCTCTAGTATATCACCATGACAGATATTATTCTTTCCATCAGCAGTTTTCTTGATGGCTTGGGGATTTTAGCAGATGTTACTTGAGGTAGTTGTCCTATTTTATGTTCACTTGGAGGAGTCTCTTAGGCCCCTCATGAAAAGATTTTACAGACAATCCTTGATGAAAGGTGATTGAGGAGATTAGACATGTTCATCTTCAGAGACACATCTTGGTTTATGGCTAAATGAATAGTTTAAAGGGAAATTTGCAAACATTAATCCTGCCAGACTCTATTTATTCACTATGGAGTTAGTATCGTACTGGAAGAAAAATGAAAAGAAGAATAGATATTTTGGTACTGACAGAAAAGGAAAGGAAATTGCTTAGTTTATGGAAAGGCTAACAAAGCTGTATGCTCCCCTGCACAATGTTGTTCCTATCAGCCCAAGCCAGCCCAATCAATATGAAGTATGAAGTGAACTCATCAACATCTGGAGGGCCAAAGCTTCCCTATTTCTGGTTTGGGGGGCCAACATAAAAGTGTGTATTGATCAATTAAAACCAAATAAAGGCATGTCCATGGAAAGACCTTCATATATTCAATAAATTCATGGGAGGTTACTGGGCTCATTCTTAGAAACCCTGATCCTTTTGATGAACCCACTGGCCATAGCTCCCAGCAGGTCTGTATTTGACATCTTATTGACACTGAAAGGGAAGCTGTTCTTTCATGTTTATGAGAAGGAAACCTGTACAGTCAGGATTCTTTCTGCTAGAGGAGGTCTGTACATTTTTATCTGTCAGCTTTTCCATTGACTCCAAACATTTGACCATAGGAGATGTATTAGTGTCAGAGGATCATAGCCTGTCCTGTCCTGTTCTAATTATGAACTCATGGAACAAAGCACTAGAATGATGAAGCAACCAGAAGTGAGTGAAGCAACTAGATTCTTCATCAGCAACTTGGGAGGGTTCCAAGTGGATCATTTGCTGTGACAAATACCAGAAGTTGATTGATAGTAAAACTAAACATAAAGATGGACAAGGTATGGCCTTCCAGATGTAGCTTAACTGCAGTTCCCATCTATCCCAGGGGGCAGAAGCAATAGTAAAGAATGCTGAGAGCTGCAGTTTAGAAACAGCTGGAAGACCACACTTTGCCCACATCTTTATTATATTTCTTGCAATTAATATGACTTCTATCTCACAACAATAGGATTTACCTCAAAAATACATATTTTAGCAATCTGGCATGAAAATTAATGATTAATCACAAAACAAAGTATGCTAAATGCAGTTAAGGGCAATCATGTGCTAGACAGACATCTTTTACCACTTGAGTAAACAACCTTTCCAAATACATGTTAAATTATCACCTAGTTTGACCTTGATACCTGCATAAAGACTGACTCCCAATTAATTTTGATGTCTCATTTAGTAATTTGGATTCAGCGTTGACCCATTTTGCACTTCCTATCATCCAATTCAGACCTCAGTCCATGGATGCTAATTTAGGGATTCCATGCAGTTCATGAAATGGGGGAGGACACCAAATTATGTCATGATTGTCCTGATCTTGTGTTTTCATCAGAACAGTGAAGGTTACGTGAAAGAGCTGTTCAATGGTGACTGCCTCAGAAGGTGGTGGACTCTCTGTCTTTGGAAGTCTTTAAGGAAAGACTGGGAATGGGTGCGATAAGCTTCTCAAAAAGCATGTTTTTCAACCATTATAACAAAATACTTTCCAATATTCTTTCCGTTCTTACTACAGATCACCAACTGAATCTGTTAACAGCAATAAAACTTGTTGTATAACTGTTTTTGGTACCAAACAATATTCAGAGGAGACCTGGAATTGCAACCAACATAGAACACTCACATCAGCCTAAAGAATAATTGAGAGTGACATGGCATCACTTAAAGTCATCCAAAATGATGGTCATGATAATGCACTGCACCCTTTGGAGCTCCAGACAAGCTAAAAGCCAAGTGGTAAAGCCTCCCAGCCTCCATAGCATTCCAGCCTATGACATAAATATATGGATCACCACATTTAACTTTGGATTAAACAGTAGTATCTTTCATTTTTAAAGATTCATGACTTGTCTTGTAGAAACTGGTTGAAAAATTGAAAAAAAATGCCTACAATGCACACAGTTTTCTATAGATTTCCCTTTCTTTTCTGAAAGAATCAAACTGCTAATAATAACAGATGCAATGCAGTCTGAGTTTTCCCAATCCGATGCTTTACCTATATATAGGATTACAGCTTCCTTCACTTCCAGAGAGCCCAACATATTGACCATTGTCAGCAAATTGCCATGATTAATATATATGAAATACACAATACTACTGTCAATGGAAACTTGGTTACCACAATTCATATTCAGATTACTGCTAAATAGGGCGCATTACAGACTGCCTAAAAGCGGCGGTCTGTGGGCGCTGCCGGTTGCTCCGTGAGGGAGCCGCAGCTTCCGTACTGCGCAGCTCCCTCATAGAGCAAAAAGAAGCCCAAAAATGACACTTGTTTTTGCGCCCCAGATGTGACGCCACAAGGTGCTAGTCATGCACTTGCGGTGTCACATCCGTGGTGTGGCATGCATCTGCTACGTCAAGATGGTGGCACCCGTGTGGAATGGGCGCCGCCATTTTGTACATATCCAGTGCGTACTAGGGTTAGGGGCGTCAGGAAGTGACGCCCCTTCCTAACCCTAGTATGTACTGGATACGTACTTTATGCCCGTCCAGAACGGGCCTAGAATTTAGTTATTTGATTCTCATTTTAATTTGAAACTCATTTATATGTATTTATGTGGCTAAATTGAAATGAGGGTCACTTCCACTCTCTAGTAAAGTGCCCAGTGTCAATGTCACGACACAGGGCTATGTGCATTTCTGTAGTATATAAGTGGATAATGAATGGATGTCCCTCTCCTCTACAGTCAACCTATCAATTCATATGAATATCTGAGTTAAAAAAACAACACTAAAGCCATTGGCACAGAGATTTTATCTTCTTGAAGAGGTTTTGCTATTACATAAATCAGATGGTGGCTTGCAGCCACATTAAGCACCCGCTCAATTGATTTCCAAACTGCTGAGAAAAGTATGATACAGCAGGATTAAGCAGGTTATCACCTCCCTTCAATCCAAATGTTAACATCTGGGATCGCAGTGTGTCATTTTATTAGGAGATTGTAGATTGCTGCATAATAAATTAATTTAATAGACCACCGAGGATAATTGCTAGACTCTCATTTATCTGACGACATCAGCTAATCCTGATGACTATTAGTTTGCTGAGACTGTCTTCTACATCTTCCCATTATGATCAGAGACTTCGGCTATAAAATTGTGTTTGAGATTTACCTGGTTTAGGTCCCCTGAGTTTATGAAACATATTGCATGCAATGACATCCCTTGTCTCAAAGCTATCAAAACCTACTGTAATTCCTCTTCTGTTTTGGTGACCTAGAACACTAAGGATCACACCTTTTCTAAGACAGACACCATATGACTGGGCCTCGCACATCCACTACAGTGCTATTTAAACGTGGATGATGCTTTACTTGCAATAGTGCACAGGTAAATATTAGGTTCTTTGTGCTCCACTAGCACCACATTTGCAATAGTGTGTGCTGTGCATCCCTTCTAGTCTTTGTTTAGTATGTGAGGTTTATTATCACCTGGTTGAGAAGTTTAACATATAATGCCTGAAAACATTCTAGATTAATTGCCATCCCCAAGTTCTTTTATGGTTCAGAATTTAAAATAAGCAATTCCCCAGATCCCCATTCATGCTGAGCTTCTGCCATCAACATTCAGTAGAGTCAGCCCTAAAGCTGAAGGTGTATCTACACTTAGAGAAAATACTGTGTGGCCCCACTTTATGTGCTCTAGTTTCAAGCTATAGAATCCTGGGATTTGTAGTTTTGTGAGGCACCAGCACTTCTTAGAAGGAAGGCTAAAAAACCTTGTTAAACTCTTCTGTGATTTTACTTGTCCCCTGTTCCTTAGACATTCATGCACTAAGATGGCAATCTGCAAAGATGAAATTCTTATGTTATTTGAAGTCTTTCATAGGATCAGAGACCCTGCATGATCAGCATTTCAGACTGTGTGAAAGCCCTTGAATGTACATACGAAACCTTCCCCCTTGTAAATACTCGTGTTACTAAGCAAAAGTCCAAGAAGCAGCCTTTCTATTTTATCTTTTTCTGGAACCACCACCAAGATTGTGCAGACTTAGGGCCTCCTTCTGATTCAGTGTTTTGTTTGGAAAGGAGGATAGTAGATAGATTTTCAAATGGCTTTCTCCCATGGCTAGTGCTGCAAAAACAGTTCTCTGGTGGGTTGTAAAAAGGCGAATGCATTTGGTGCCATCCCTGTGTCTGCACCAACATGTACACCAAATGATCTGAATTGCTTTTATTGCTTTGATTTGTCTTACATCATATTAGAGACATTTAATTTGTATTGCTTCTTTTAGGTACTGTTGTTAATTTTGTCTAAAAGAAGTATAAACTGGGGAGCATCTTATAAAATCCCCAGAAGAAAATGGAGACACAAAGATATTCATAAGATATCACCAATTTTGGTCTTATGGCCTTCCTTAGGTCCTGAAATTTCTAAATCAGGAATTTTCAAAACATTTCCTTAAAAAGTGAAAACATTTCTCCTCAATGAATCAACTCCCTTTAGATATCTTGAGATATGCCACCAATACTTAACTATTTACTATTTTAGGGTGGGTTTTTTTAAATTTTCTTTTGGCATAAGCTACAACCCACTTGAATCAGGGCTATATATTGTCCATGAATCCTTATACCAAATAAAATATATTTCCCTTTACGTGCCACAAGGTTCTGTGCTGCCTTTGCTGTAACAGACTAGCTCAGGTTGCAGTCATCACCTGGATAGTATTATATTGTTGTTTGCCATGGTATAATGTTACTTTTTTGTTTTTTATATCTTTGGTATTTTCTTGGTAAGCTGCCTTGGTCCCTTTTGAAGGTGAAAAGGCAAACCATAAATGATTTGAATAAATAAACAACCATTAAAAGCTGGGAACAAACTCTAAGAAACAGTAATTTCTATGAAATGCTCACTGAAAGGATGGTGACTAATGACTATTTCATACTACAGTACCCAATTATGACATAATGATTTTACTTTAGCTGCCATGGCAAGATCTTATGAAGTTTGTACTTTCTAGTTTGGTAAAGTACAGAGTTCTCTAGCTGAAAATTCTAAATACCACTCACTAAGTGCAAAACCCAGGACTCCATAGGAGCTTGCCATGACAGCTGAAGTGGCATCATAGTGCTATTGTTGTATAGCGTGAAAGAGCCTTAAGCCAATTGTGAATTGAGCTGAGGCAAATTTGGCTATCCCTGTTTATAACCAAAGATTTGATCATAATCTACTGATACAGTTCTGGATTCAGGCCACTTAGTAATGATTCAAGCAGTCTCATGGAAATTAGATGCATCTCAGACTGTATCCTCTGCAGAACTTGGAAAAGTTAGTTTCTTGGACCACATCTCTCAAATCTCCTAGCCATCATGGGGAGGGCCATGCCAGTGGCAGATGGGGGATGCCATGCTAGTAGGGGGATTCTGGGAGGTATAATCTAAGAAAGACATTTTATCAACCTCAAATCCTGTGGCACCTGCTGCAGATATCTCTGTCTAAATACATATCAGGTTATGGTACATATGAAGCCCAAGGACTGAGCACATGCTCTCCCCACAAAACAAGTAAAGCTTAAATGGAACAGACAGATAACTGAAAGAGCTCTCTTAATACAGTTCGCTTTGAAGCTGCCTAGAGCCACTAGATACCAGTAGATTTAAGATGGAAAAGCAGGATATGGTAGTAATTGCATCAGGACTGACATCTTACATTGCTGTCCTTTTCTAAAGCACAAATAGCATCAAGGGTAACTTTCACGAGAGTCTTCTCAAGTCTTATTGGAACATGCCACATTTATATTGCTGAAGATATTTATAGAATAATGATTCCATAAAACTGAAACATTCTTGCTAACACTCTTTCTAAAATTCTTTCTTATAAAATTTTATTCTAATGTGCAGTTTCACAGTTTGTAAAATTAAAAAAGAACTCATTTTAAAGCTGAACAAGATCCTGGTTAGCAGTTATCATAGGGATATATATTCATTGCTTATGACCAACATTTCATTTGCCAACATTTCATGTTACAGGGAACCATTTAGAAATTGTAGGAACCATTTCCATTTTTCTCTTTAAACCTTACTAGAGCTTGCATCAATTTTTATTTAGAATTTAAAATGTCAAGTTAGACTGAGAGCAATGGCTGAAATTCAGTGTTTGCTGATTTGTGGTTCAGCATATCTAATATTTCTGCCTCCTAGCCTGGGGCTCAAGATGGCTTACAAAAGGGCTAAAACAAGAAAAAGCTAAAAGTATGATGATGATGATGATGATGATGATGATGATGATGATAGAACACAAGCAAATAAATTATATTAAAACACCATTAAATTTTAAAAAGTGTGAGATTGTTTAAAAACAAGACAATAAAGATATAAGAATAGAATAATAATAATAAGTGTTTTTATTATATACCCGCATTCCAAAGATCATAGCGGTGAACAGCAAGTAAGCTAATTGCAAGTAAGCAATTTGCCCCCCAACGTCTGGGTACTCATTTAGCGACCTCGGAAGGAGCAAGCCTGAAGTCGAGCTTGGGGCCTTTTGCTGGAACACACATCCACATTAAAATAACTTCTTGTGACCAATTTATCATAAATGCCTGTTTGAACAGAAAAGACTTTGCCCGCTGGCAAAAGGACAGCAAGAGCAGGGAAAAGCCATCATCTTTTGTAAGGAATTGCATAGTCTGTTGCTTCCACACCAAGTGGCCCTGTTATGAAAGTGGGACAGTCAACTTTACACTCGGCTGGTTCATTTGTAAAATACTATCTTTCAGACAGTATGGACATGAGCTATATGGGTGCAGCTGCTTGTGAATTCGTGTCCAGCTTTCTCCGCCACGGCCTTGCAAACCCTCTACACAAGGGGTAGACAGCCTTTTTGAGCCGGGGGCCGGGTTGCTGTCCCTCAGACAAATGGGGGGCCGAAGCCGGGGGTGGAGCTTCCACCCTGCTGGGGGTGGAGCCGCACACGGGGTGGAGCTTCACCCTCCGGGGCGAGCCACATGCCAGGGCGGAGCTTCCACTATCCAGGGGCGAGCCACATGTAAGGGGTGGATTTTCCACCCTCTGGGCGGCGGAGCCGCATAATAATAATAATATTTGCAAGAAGCTACTAGGCAATGCCATAACACAGGAAAAATGTAATGCAACTGCCTCAACCCAAAAAGCACAAGCAAGTCCGTGGGGGGATTTTGCCAAAGAGAATACCAAAGATAACAACAACAATAATAATAGGCATATTTGGCAAGAATGGAAGCGACGAGGCAAGGCCACAAAACAGCAAAAAACGCATGCCACTGTCGCAAACCACTTGTTCTTTCTCTCCCTTCCTCCCCTCCCTCTCACCCCACCCCTCTCTCTCTCTCTTCTCCTTCTCCTTCTCTCTTCCTCCCCCTCCCTCCCTCTCTCTCCTCTCTCCCTCCCTCCCACCCTTTCCTCTCCCTCGCTCTCCTCTCCTCCCACCCTTTCTTTCTCTCTCCTCTCTCTCTCTCTCTCCTCTCTCCCCCCTCCCTCCCTCTTTTCCTCTCCCCCCCCACCCCACCCTCCACCCTTTTGCTCTCTATCTCCTCCTCCTCCCCCCTTCCCTCCCTCTCTTTCCTCTCCTCCCACCTTTTCGGTCCTCCTCCTCCTCCTCCCCTCCCTCCCTCCCTCCCTCCCTCTCTCTCTTTTTGCCCTCCTCCTCCTCCCCCCCGCCCCTCCATTTATAGGAGGGAGGAGGGAGGGCAGAGCCAGGAGGGGGTGGTAGGAGCCGGAGGGAGGTTGGCGGAGCCCTTGGAAGGCCCGGTGTGGCTCCTGGAGCCCCGATTCAGGGACTCCAGAGGCCCGCATCGGCCTCCTAATGGGCACTGCCATTTTGAAGGGCAAAATGGGGGGGGTGGGCCCGGAGTGGCCGAAAATCGGCAGCGATTTTCAGCGGCAGAGGGACCGGGGGGCTGGCGAAAGGCACCCACGGGCCGCATCCGGCCCGCGGGCCGGAGGTTGCTAGACCCCTGCTCTACACTGTTTCTTTTTCTGGGGAAAAATCCATTTAAAAATATAAAAGGTGCTTAATATTTGAAACAAATCCCCCAAAATACTTCTCTAATACATACCAATGAGTAAATAAATAAACAGCAACCATTACACACACACACATACACCATGGTGTTGTATGTTATTTCCTGTCTCTGAAAAAGAAACATCAATATGCCTTGTCACAGGTGATCCTACCTAGCTGTCTCAGTTCCTGCCCAGAATGCATTGTTTTGCCAACCGCACAATTCCATACAGAGTAATACAGAGTTGAAGGTATTCACATTTGATGTCCAATAATTTAATGAGCACTGCTGCTGGTGGTGGCAGTTAATGAAATCACACTCTTTTGATATGGGTGTTGGCTGCAGAATTTGGCCAGAGAGCTGCTCTCAGCTACCCGTGCTCTGAACTGAGCCAGGTAATCAATTTCCCTACAGAATTTACACACAAATACTAGGGGTGAGCTGTGTTAAATTATTCATCCCTGTAAGGGGGAGGAAATGAATAATTTAAACCATTTTCTCCCTGCTGACAGATGTCTTCAAAAAGTTGGCAGTTTTTAGTGAGGTCTCATAGCAGTGGAAAAGTATTGGATGGGAGGTAGGGGGAAGCTGAGTGAGAATTGGGGAGGGTCCCCTTACCTCCTGTCCCCATCTGAGGATGGCTGTAGATATGTGAGGATCAGTGAGGCAATGCCCTTCTCCAATCCACTCTCAGCTATTCTCCATTCCACCCCCACCCCCTAACGCAACATTTGGAGTGCAGAGAGGAAACCGAGAGAGGACTATGGAAGCTGTAGCCTTCCATGATCTTGTCTTATCTACCCACATGTGACTCTTAGAGGATCAGGGAAGTTTTAGCCTTCCATTATTTACATGCCCCCCCTTCCTGATGTTAATGTGGCTTGTCTAAATATAAGAGTATTGTGTGGATTGCTGCAGATTTTTGCACATTTGCAAAATGCTTAAGTGTCTTCCTGCACAAATTCACATCGTTTTGTCCTCCATTTGCCAATAATGCTCAGCCATGTGAATCCATGGGAAGAGGATGAATGGGCACACATTCAATAATATGAAACCTTGCAGATACTCTCAGATACTCCAGTAAAATCCAGGAATATTATTACAATGAAGTTTATGGAGTTTTTTGAGTGCCCCCCCCCCGCAAAAAGTCTGAATTCCTGTGGCCAGATCACAGTTGATTAGATTGAAATGAGGAGTATTTTAATTGTGTAGATAAACCCATGTGGTGAGGAGACAGCTGAGTGAGGAGGATTTGTCCATGCTGCCTGTGTTCTGATAGTTGGTTTACAATATTAATATCTGCTAGTTATCAAAACACAAACTTTAATTATCATTCTCACTGGGCTGCTCCCTTCTGCTTTAAGGAAAGGAAAGGAAAAGGGTGATTCTGGGCTGTGAGGGGAAGGAGCCTGGTGAGGCTTCTCCTTGTGAGAGTTTTGGGACATTCAGGTAGCTCTTTTCTCATCTTATTAGGGGTAGTGTAGAAATAAGAGACATCATGGCAACAATATTAAACATCTAAGAGCAGTAATTTCCATGAGAATTCTTCCCTATATAGCCAGATAGATGACCTGAGACGATAACTTCTAGCTATTGTGTCTATGCATTTGTAACACCATGTCAACCCAAAATGATCTGTTTCATTGTCCTGTAAATTCTGGTTGAAATGGAAATAAAAATTCAAGACTTCTTTCAGAAGGAAGAACTCTTTCCTAAATCTATGAGAAACTATGTAAAACTGAGTTTTTGGTGTGGTCTTGGATATGATTTTACAAAACTGATTTGTTATTCAGAAGACCTCTGCCTTCTTCTTGCATTGACTTTCAAAATTTAGGGTTGTATGTTGTTTCCATCTTTGTCAGAAATTAGCATGTCCTTTTGTGCTTTTACTCTGTGTACTCATAGGTAAAAGGCACTAGTTTTTTGCTGCTGCATTTTGCTTTAAAGGTTTTTGCTGATGCATTTAAAGTGAGGACCATGATGGAGAACAATTGCCATGTCAAGACTACAATCTTGGTTAAGAAAAAAAGACATTGCAGAAATTTCATTACATCCCTACTTCACATATTTATTTTTACTATTTAACATCCTTTTTAGCCCACTTCTCTCCCTAAACCCTAGAACTGTGAAGGAAAATCTATGGCATACATGCCACAGATGGCACACAATTTGGCCTGGCACCTGGCAGACAGAAGGAGTAACATGCATGTTTCTGTGCCATGGTGGCTATCTGCATCGGTGTCCCACTGAACATTGCCACAGGTCACTCACTGTGGGTCAGAATGTGGTGCCCAGCATGCCTCATTCTCAGAAGCAAGTAACCTTCAGTGGTGGCAAACATTTTGGGCAGCTCAGTGGGACTCCCCCATTGCTGCTGTGGTATAGAAACAGAGGATGAGATAATAGGGGCAGGTCAGGGTAGCTGTGGGGGCAGAATACTCTGAGCCTTCCCTGGAGTATCTTTCCCAGTGCAGACAAAGCCTCAGACCACTGTGAATAAGAGGAATAATGGTGACAGGGAATTCCTGCTGCTTACAGCACTCTCACACAGCAGTAAGAGAAGGAGGAGAACAACTAGCACATGTCTTCCTCCAGAGACCAACTGCATCTAAACCAAGGCACTGTGGGAGGTGTAGCTTGAGAAATCACCTGTCAAAAATCATAAGTGATTTACCAAGCCTTCTATAGTGCCTTAGCTTCAAGGATCCTTCAGATTTAAGAATGAAAGAAATAGGTGGTTTAGATACAGCTGCCTACTGCTGGCAGGTACATTCTTGGCTACATGGCAGAACAATATGAGCTGGGTATTCTGCTCCACCACAGATGAATAAGATTGTGGGTGGGACTTGAGCTCCCAGGGCTCTGCTGGGACTCCTCCCTTCTATCACGGCTCCAACAAATGCACTACACACGTGCTGCAGTGCAAAGAACTTTTAATAATGTGCAAACAACAGTGTCCAAAAGAAATAAGGCAACTCCGCCCCTTGGTTCAACACAGGAGGGAGAGGGAAAGTTCCGTCACTCATCCCGTCTCCACTTCCCCTTTCAGACTCAAACACGCCGAGCCCCTTTCTCGCTGACCTCCAACTTGGCCTTCTCCAATGCCTTGGGGCAGGGCCCGTGCTCCCAATGCTGCCCCTTTTCGTCCCACCAGGTGCTTTCGAAATTATCAGGGTTTCCCCTCTGGGAATAAGGATACCAGCACTCCCTCTTGACCCCTAGGTTTCTGTCCCAGGCCGGGTCCCTCAGCAGCATGTTTCCACGGTGTCCCGCTGAAATTCTTCCTCGTCCATGTTGTAGTGGATCTGGCGACCCCTCTCTCCTGGGACTTTGGGTGACCTATCCTGCCCCTCTCCCGTCTGCCTCCGTGTGACCCCGTCTTCTGCACCGCTTCCTCCCGGCCACCTCTCCCTGCCGCCTTATAATCTCACAGCCCCACCCCTCACTCCCAGCTGATTCCCTTCTTCTGGTATGTTCCCCTGGGGTCTCCAGGTTCACCTGCATTTCTTGCTCCTCTTCCTCATCTCCAGCATCCCTCCCACTCTCCCCCACCTGGTTACAAAGATAATTGATCAATGCTCTCTTTGCACTCCCTACTTAATGTGGCAGCAGGGGTTTGTTTTTTTTTGGGGGGGGGGGAATGATAAAAGGAATGGATGAGGTTGTATGTAAAATCAATTGGCCCAAAAGAGTGTTTGCCATTGTTGGTAACTCTGACATCCTTGTATAGGTATCTTGGAAGGTTACACATTATACTGTGATATCAGATGAAGAGGTACTACACGCATTTTAAAGTGAGATACAAGCTTCATTTCAAAGTTCTTTGTAATACTGTGATTCTTCTCCATTTTCCATCACGCACACAAAATCCTTCCCCTGTACTGAGTTTTTCAACAGGAGGTAACCATTTATTAGAACTAACTTTTTTCTTTACCATCTGCCTTTTTTTAAAAAAATGATGTGATCAAGATGTTTGCTCCCCAACTTTGGCTGCACTTTGATTTTTGCTGTAAGACAAAACTGACTTTCCTATACTGATTAGTTTATGCTGTGTAAAAAAAAAAAAACTCTCCAAAATGAGTGTGCTTGCCAAGATCTGCTCTCCTAATGTTGCCTTTATACATTGACAACATGGAGCTACAGTTTTAGATGAGGAAGCTCTGCAAAGCACGCTAGAGATGCTGATCACCACTTCCTATGGGAATAAAAAAAAATGAATTTTTAAATTAATTTTAATACATAATATACATACTCAACATATATACATACATAAAATACATAACAATTGTTTGTTTACATAGACAGCATGAACTTATATCATGAACGGATAGATAACATTGTGTCTCTGTTATCCTCTGTGATTTGGCCTTGCTTATATTCCAGCATACCAATTTTATCTTGAATCTGTTATTTCCCCTCCTCCCAACAAAAAAAAAAAAAAAAAAGAGAGAAGGAGAGAGAGGGAGAGAGAAGTATTACATATATTAACAGTATCTTATAATTGCATGGGTGGTTTTAACTCCCTTAATTATTTTATCTCATTTCTGTAGCTATCTTTAGTCCCATAGTTTGTTCACTTTTTCCCATTTACTTTGAAATTTTTGCTCTGTTTTCCCATTATTTGTCATAGTTATTTTGTCCATCACCATTAGTTCATTCACCTTAGTTACCCATTCTTCCTGTAAATTATTTCTTCCCCCTTTCCAATGTTTTGCAAAAACTAAACGAGCTGCTGTTATTAAGTATAATACCACATCTATCTCTTCATGACATAAATAAATTTAAGGCATTGCTGGCAGAATGCTTGTTGAAGGTAGAAATCCTGTTGTACTTGGTCATAAATTGGGCCACATAGGATGGTAAAAACTCATGAGCTGTTTTCATGTCATCATAGATCCTATATGTAGTGGAGGTGTCAGTGAGGCTTCAGTGAAGCAGTGAATCCATCCCAGCTTTTAACTATAAGAAAGGTATCCAAGGTGCTGAACTTATGTAAAGTGACAGCATTCAGTACCTCAGACAGCTCTTTTAAAGTTCATACTAAAATCTACTATACCTTAACTACATCCCTACATGGAAGCTACTATCACTGTCTGAATGCTTGATTCAGTCTTTGCTTAAATCATCCATAAACAAAACATACAGCTTTCCTTTAAACATTCATCTGTATCCACAGATATTTTATCCATGGACTTAACCATCTACAGCTTGGTGCGTGTGTGTGTGTGTGTGTGTGTGTGTGTGT
>NC_056525.1:215591085-215657960 GCF_019175285.1 Sceloporus undulatus | reverse complement strand
CCTAGATGTTCCTGAGACAAGCCTGGCTGCCATATTTTGAACCAGCTGTAATTTCCGAGTCAAGCACAGGGGCCCTAATGAAAATAATCTACTTTCTGCTTGATATTCCTTTAAAAAAGGTCCTGCAGGTATGGTTGCTAACAGTGCAATTAAAGTAATGTCAAGTTTGGCTTTGAACCAATGTTTTCATTGAGCCATATACTGTGAGTCCAAGATCTTTTTTCTTGGACAGTCACAACCAATTCTGATTCTAGCAGTAGATCTATTTTAGTTTTTGCTTTGCAATGCATTACTTTACACACTGAATCTTATTTGTCAGCTTCTGTTCCAATCTCCTAGTTTGGAAAGTGTGCTCTGGAGTGTCTAAATTGTTTCAGTGAACATCCTTGCCCACCATCATATAGGAATGACCTTTTATATTAATTAAAATTTATTATTTTAATCATATAGGAATAATCTTTTATATTAATTAAAATTTATTATTAAAACAACATACATTGCACCCATCGCATACAATATATAATCGCATACATAAATACTTAAATCATTAAATTATATAGGAATGTTCGATAGCAATGGTGTGATGGCCCTGCCAGTTTTCATAGGCAGTACAAGTCAGAAATCTTCACTCTGGAGGCACATGGAAGGAGGGAAGCCACAAAGCTGTAGGAAAGTGCACCATTTATGCATATCATCCAATACTTTAAAATATGAAAAGGGGTACATATGGCCATGAAATATTACAGCATGGTCATATGGCAAAGGTTATTAATGAGGAAGAACACACAAGCTAGGAGAGGCTGCAGCAGTTTGCTTTTGCCTGAATCTACTGAGAAAGTCAAGATTCCAACCACTCCTCTCTTCCTTGCTGAGAACTGAGTGCAAGCAACCTTTTTACTTTGAACTCAGGGGCTGTACAGATGGGTGGCATGTAGCCGCCCCTGTACTGGCCAGATCAGGGCCGCGGCAACTGCACACCGTGGTCCCAATCCAGCCTCTGGAGAGCACAAAGGAGCTGCAAAAAGCAGCTCCTTTTTGCGCTTTCCAAGGGGTGTCACAGCCGTGGCGGCACGGCTTTATGATGCTCCTTTGGCGCTACAGCGTGTAGATTCAGTGCCAGAGCGGCACCATGATGGCACATGCTGTGTAGACTGGTGCACACCAAAATGGGGCCCTGGGGGTGGGGCTAGGGCATCTAGTGTGCACACACTGTGCCCTGGCTCTGCCCTTAGGCCAGCACAAAGTGCCAGTCTGTATAGGCTCTCAGTCTGCAACAACTGAAGTAAGCTAAAGATAAAGAGGGAAAGTGGGAGAAGAGAGAAAAACTGGGATATTTCCAGGACAAATGGCAGGATGAAATTATTTTGGGGTGCTTTGTATTTTCCTGCATGACAGGGGGTTCTACTAGATGGGCCTTGTGATCTCTTTCAATTTTATGATGATAGCTATATCTATCTGTATCTATGTAGTTGTGTTTCAAGGTTTCTAATCTTCTCCAATTTTGGGGGGGGGGCATCTTTTCAGGAAATAATTACTTCACAGGCATTCATGTCCTGGACTTTGTTAATGCTACTTGTTGACTGCAAGCTGATGTATTGCTTTTACAGCTTAAACCTAGTGTGATTTTCACTTGTGGCTAATCATTTCATGGCATAATGAAGCACATGTCATTTAAACTCTTGTAATGCCATGTATCAATTAATTTTAAAATCAAATATACCTCATAGGTTTGGAAGCTTTCAGGAAAAGAACTGCTGTAATGTAACTTGGCACATAATTTAAAAATAATTGTTCTCTTTGTTGAAAGTATTTCATATTATGTAGACCGGTATTTTCTTTGTGTGATTTGAGCTGCTCATGGAAACATGTTTCCTTGCCTTAATGAGTTCACAAGAGACCAAAGAAAAAGTGGGGCATCTCATTTTCTGAGCCTGCTGTGATTTACATCACTCATTATATGACTGCCTAGAATGAGTTTGCCTTCCATACAAGGTTGGACTAAAATAATATTAAACTCTTCATTCATTGTATTCATATTCAATCAGAATTTTTGGTTCTGTCTGCATATATATTTCCTTTGACAGTCAGATTAGTCTGAAAGTGTTTTTTCTAGATGACCAAGTGTGCTTTATCAAGTAACATCCACAAAAATGTGAGTTAGATAGATCTTGTCTACCTGGCTGCTAAATTTTGCTAATATTAATGCAATAAATCTGGGTTGATTCCACATTCAGTCACATTCAGGGAAGATCTACTGAAATCAAATTAATTTAATTTAGTTAAAAATAATATGTTTTCTAAGGGCATTTCAAAGCAGCAGATCCTGTCTGATTTTGGAAGCTATGAAGGGCCAGGTTTAGTTAACAGTTGGGAGATTGCCAAAGAATGCCAGATGCTGTAGGTCAGAGAAGAAGGCAATGGCAAACCACTTCTGAATATTTCTTGCTGCAAGAAAACTCCATAAAATTCATAGTGTCACCAGAAGTCAACAGACAACTTGAAAACTAGGATTGCATCCACACTGCAGAATTTAATCCGGTTTGACATCACTTTAACTGCCATGGCTTAATACTATGCAATTCTAGGAACTGTAGTTTGTTGTGGCGCCAGAGCTCTCTGACAGAGAAGGCTAAATGCCTCACAAAACTACAATTCCCAGAATTCCATAGCATTGAGCCATGGTAGTTAAAGTGGCATCAACCTGGATTATTGTTGTAGTGCAGATGCAGTCATATACACACACAACTGAAGTTTTACCATTTCAGTAAAAAATCCTTTAATCATGACTAAATGAGGAACCAACCCATTGCCCAAACAACTGCCTATTTAATTTCAGTTAAAGCACTTATCTTCACTGCTTCTGGAGTCACTCTGCCACTCTTTACACTCCTACTGAAATCAGGGGGCCGAATGGGGTTGACTCCCATTATTTATTGATCATTTCCCTTTCTTTCACAGAAAATGAACTGAGACTACAATATTAGTGAGCATTTCATATTTTTATAAAAGCTTGGAAAATTATTCTAAAAGGCTTCATTGCTGCAAGAATACAGTGGTTCTCTAAATTTTTACCCCTGTGATTCCCTTTACATCTACATGTAGATGTCATGCCTGTTCAACATAGGATATTATTGCATGCAAAAATAAAGTGACTTATCCCTGCTGGGGCACAGTCACTTAGGGCATGCAACTGGGAATTATCACATGAAAAATACCACCAATGTCACCGGGTGACTGCATCCCAGGTGCATCCCAGCTCCCAGCTGTGCTCAGCCGACCAATTTGCAAACACATTGCAAAATTTCCCTTGTTTGCAAATCAGCCAGCTGGGTGCATCTGGGAACAGGGATGCAGTCACTCAGTGGCATTGGAAGCATTTTTCATGCGATAATTTCTGATTGCATCCTGTAAGTGACTGTATTCTGACAGGGGCAAGTCGCTTTATTTTTGCATGTGATAATCTCCATATATGTGAAGCAACGTATTTTGGTACTTTAATGTGCATATTTTCATTCACACATACATGTATATTCATATTTTAACATTTTGTAAGGAAATAGCATTCTTAAAATTAGGACAGTTTTATATGAATAAATTCAGTACTTAACTCGTGTAAGTTTTATATATACTGTCTCTCACACAGATACATTTAAATGCAGGAACGTTCACAGATATGTACATATCCAGGCTGAATCTGTACTGGAGAAATAATGCAATTTGATACTGCTTTAACTGTCATCCTATGGACTCATGGGGTTTGTAGTTTGTTCTGGCACCAGAACTCTCTGACAGAGGCTAAATATGTCACAAAAGTACAAATCCCAGAATTCCATAGCACTTAGCCACGACAGTTAAAGCAATGTCAAATTGTATTATTTCTCCAGTGCAGATTGGACATATTCATTCTCACTTCCTGAGTAATACAATGGGACAGACTATCTCAGAAAATTATAATTCTTTAGGTGATATTTTTAAAGAGAGGGTAGATAGTCACCTACCAAGGATGCTTTAATGGGCGGGGTACATACCGCCACTTTGCGGCGCTCTGCCGCCACCGCCAGCTAGTCCGCGGGGGAGCCGGAGCCTCCACACGGCGCGGCTCCCCTGCGGACTGAAAAAGAAGCTCCAAAATGGAGCTTCTTTTCGAGTCGCGTTTGCGACGTAGCGAGGCGCCAGGGGTGCACTCGCTACGTCACAAAGGACGCGACCTGTACGGACGCTCAGCGTCCGATATGCAAAGATGGCGTTGGCCATGTAGAAGGGCCGGCGCCATCTTGTACGGACGGAGTCCGTACTAGGCCCAGGGGCGTCTATAAGAGACGCCCCTTTTTTAAAATGGGACGTCCTCCGGACGTCCCAAATGCCAGTGAAGAAAGCCCCATTGTGTATACCTGCACTGACAGGGGTTCGAGTAGTTGGTGCTCGGTATCCCTTCCTATTCTATATTTCTATAACTCTGTGATACCAACCTTTTTCTTCGATTGTGTTTAGAATCATAGGGCAGGAAGAGACCACCAGAGCCATCCAGTCCTTCCCCCTGCCATGAAGGAAGAAACTCCTGACAGATGGCCACCCAGCCTCTGTTTACACACTTCCAAAGAAGGAGACTCCACCACACTCTGAGGCAGCATATTCTATTGTTGGATAGTTCTTACCATCAGGAAGTTTTTCTTAATGTATAGGTGGAATCTCTTTTCCTGTAATTTGAATCTGTTGCTCTGTGTCTTAGAACTTTATCGCATCAGCCTGCTCTCATGTGACAATTGTGTTAGTTGGCGATCTATGGTCCTCCTCTCTCTCTCCCTCCCTCCCTCTCCTGAATAGTCTCTATAACACTCCTTCCTGCTCTATGCCCTACCCAGTGAGCTTTTGCATTTTTATTATTTACATGTTTACTGCAATTGCACGATAAAGGCAATGTGATGAAATAAAGAAAAGAACTAGGAAAGGAAAACAGCCTGCTTGAGAATAGCAAGGTGGAGTGGGGAGAGGGGGAGAGGAGCACAGTCATGGCCACTCACACCGTGACTTCCTGAGAAGCAGAACTGTGGCGGGAGGCACTTATCACATGGAAATCCATAATGGAAAAGCAGAGCAATTGGGACATAAATCTGTCAATGAAAAGGAGCACTCTAGGAATGAATGGAATGCAAAGTAGCAGCAGGACAGATCTGACATTGCATGATAAATACTGTGCAAAGATGCTTTTATCTTGTTGAAATTCTACTTTTGCTAATCTCATTTTGGAACAGCAGAAAACAAGCTTGCTCCATCCTCAATATGATATCCTTTCAAATATGTAAAAGTCACTATCATGTCATCTCTTAACCTTCTCTTTCTCAGGCTAAACATACCAAGCACCCCAAATTGGTGTGCATAGGACATGGTTTCTAGACCTTTTGTCACTTGTTGGCCCCATTCAGACTGGCATCAAAGATCTGGAAGGAACTGGGCTGATTTGGATGCCCCTCCCCTGAATCTCTCCGTTAGGAAGTGCCCACTGAAAACTGAAGCTGAGCAAAGCATGGTGTCTTTCAGTCTGAACAAAGTCTAGAAAAGACACAGAAACATAATACAACCACTAATGCATCAGTGCTATTGTGGTGGTGGGAGATGGTGGGGGTTGGGGGCGGAATGGTCAGATAACTTGGAATCCCATATTTCAGAGTAGGGGAAATTCAGACAGAGAAGGTTTTGCAAACATTCCTGCAGTAAAGCCATGTCATATTTCAGGTGGTTTAGTCATGCTGATTCAATTATAATCTACAGGTTTCTGTGAAAGACAACTTTTTAAATATGCTATGCATGTTTTCTAATTATTTGAAACATTTTTAGGTCCAAAATTGTGCAAAATCATGAATGCTATAGCCCCAAACTCTGACCTCAGCCAGGGAGGAAATTGATTTTAGGGCTGTTCTTTAAAGGTCACCTCTTTAAAAAGCATATGACATTTTGCAGAGAACTTTAACCCTAAGTAAGATGAGCATGAATGCATCATTACGGTAGTGGAAAAATGGCAGGGTGTTAGGAATAAAATAGCAATGTCTTATATACAGCATTCTTAATGCATAGAACTCAACGCAGCAGTGTCTTCTTGCATTTTTAGCAAGAAAATTAATCTTCTCCCATAGACAGTCAGTGCTAGGCATGCACAGGTCTAGATATAAAAAGTGCTGCAGCTGGCTCATTCTACTCACACCTTAGTTCATCCCTCTGAGTATTATTTATTAATATTATTATTACTATTATTACAGTGGACCCTTGTTATACGCTGGGGTTTGGTTCCGAGATCCCCCGTGTATAACAAAATCCGTGTATGCTCAAGTCCCATTAAGTATAATGACATAGCAAAATGGTGTCCCTAATAAAAAATGGAACATCAAGGTAAATTTATACTTTTTTGGAACATTTTCAAACCATGTATGCTTAAATCCGTGTATAAGAAGGGCCGACTGTACTTACTTATATCCTACCTTTCTTCTAATATAGGGATTCAAGCCAGCGCACAGCAAACTTAAAACAATACAAGTTAAAACAACACAAAATCATTAAAAAGAATTACTATAAAAATTTAAAACCAATTAAGCAATTTTAAAAGTCAAATCAACTATGCATTAAAATATAAAATGTATTAAAAACTCTAAACAACCTTAAAAACTGAGTATCCTATAGGATGAGAATTCTTCCTTGCTAGAGAAGCTGAGACACCTTCTCATATAGAAAATAATTTGTTTCTTGTCCCAGAGTTTATTTCATACCCTTCAGCTGTCCCAGTTTAGCAGGGGTGATCCCAGTTATTTGGAAGGAGAAGAAAGGACAGGATGGGGTGGAATCTTGCCTTTCCCAGTAGGCTTAGGCAAAGGCAAACTCCTGCAGCCTCGTCTAGCTTATTTCTTCTTCCTTATTAATAATTTTATCCATTTTCCCCACATTCTGATGTTGCTTGAGCACATGTGACCTGGTTTTCAGTCGTCAAAAGTTGGAAGGTATGTTATTCTAACCTTGTTTTAAATTTCTCCACATTCCATGCAGCACTACCTGTTATCCTGCATGATGATATAGCACATCGTAGAGATTGCAAAAGGACACATGGTGCCAGCAGGAAGAAGCATCTCCTTCATAGCAGTCTTTTGGTTTCTTGTGCATTCACAGAGACAAGCTCACTGAGGCCTTGACTGCAAGTACATTGGGACTCGCCTGGGTGGTGATGGCACTGTGGACTGAACCAGAATGGACAAAATTTGCAAATGCCAAATGTAGTGATGTCAAGATGGACTTTCTAAGTGCTAGAAAAGTGTGCAGCCATGGTACAAAAGTAATGCTGGATGCATTTGACCACAACTGCCATAACCCATACCTAAAACATCAGCTTGATATCTGTGCATGCATATATATCTTCCTTGCTCACAAATGGAACAGCTAAGTAGTTGGTCTCAATAATATAGTATAAATATAAGGTTATAAAGACTGAAAAGTAACCATAGTCTTTCTTCGTGGTCTATTTCTTTGTCTTTTTAACTGTTTTAAGACATAACCTTGTTTCTGATTAAAACTCATATTGCCAAATGCCTTAAAACTTATTTCCTACTGCACATTTTATTTTCCTAATTACAAAATGTATCCAATTACACATTAGAATAATTCCAGTCTTAACCTCCAATGCTCACAATAGTTTTGACAGCATAGAGAAAGAACTACAATTTATATATTTTAGCATAATTCCACAATACATACCATCATTTTCTCCCTGGGAAAAGGAATCATGTTGTCCACCCAACATGCTGGGACTGGTATATTATGGAAGACACCATAACCACAGTTGTGATGACTTTGTGCATCTAGCAGTCATGACACATGTCTTTTGCGCTTACCGTTTATTGTGTCTACTTCTGGACAACACAGATCATACTTTGTATAGTCATCAAGGGATATTGACAAGCTGGAACATTTCTAGAGGTGGGTAACCAAGATGGCAGAAAGTAGGGAAAACAAGTCTTATGAGGAATGGCTTCAGGAGCTGAATATGTCTAGTTTGGAGAAGAAAAGACTGAGAGACTCTTCACTTTTGAAAACAGAAGGGATATCATGTAGAAGTTGAAGTGAAACTGTTTTCTGCTGCTCCAGAAACTTGGACACAAACCAGTAGATTCAAATGGCAAGAAAAAAGGTCCCAGCTAATCATTAGGAGGAAATTTGTGGCCATAAGAGCTGTTCAGCAATGGAACAGACTGCCTTAGAGGGTGGTGGACTCTTCTTCTTTGAAGGTACTTAACTGAATGTTGAATGGCCATCTCTTGGGAGTGTTTTAGTTATGTATTCCTGGATAGTAGGGTACTGAATTAATTCAGTCTATCCAATCCTTTCAACTTTATGATGCCCCACCCTTGCTATGCACTTTCACTTTGGAGAAAGCCCCACTGTATTTGATGAAGGTTGCTTCTAAGGAGACTTGCATATGGTCTCTCTGCTAGTTGATAATCCCCCAGTTTTATAAATGGGAAGGACTCTGTGGATTTAACAGTAAAGTTTCAGAGGTTTACATTTTTGGAGACTCTGTTTCAGACTCTAAATTCTTCTTCTATCCAGTTTGATCATAATGGGTGTTCATCTTCTGTTGGCATGGAAAGTAATCTTTTTTCCTTAGGAATGAGCATTTTGCCCCTTTTTTTGCCATTAGTCTTATCAGCTCTGTGCAGTTGGTAATGATTAAGAGTCAGCAATGTCCTAGTGTTTGATTGGCAGGGTTTTTCTCCCCCTTTTCTGGAGGAAACATTGACTGAAAATTTGCTTCATCTGGAGGCATAATGTGCTTTCTCCTCCCCCTTCAACTTTAAATTACTTGATGCTTATTAATGGCCAGTTCTAAAGTAACCCACTGAAAAAATACTAAATAATATATTGCCTTTTTTATTAACTCATTTACATTCATGATTTCCAGCAGGGTCTGCAATGCTCTCATATCATGCTAATATCCATTGATATTATAAAGTAGTATTCCAAAAAGCAACTCCAGTAGGAGAACTGAGGTAAACCCTTGTTCTTCAGATTGTGGAAACCATGTTTTTGCAGAGGAATATAAAAGCTTATCAAGCTGGAGAAGATAACCCAAGGTCATAGTAAATTCCACAACTTTGTGAGAGAAAGTTAATTTCCTAGGGAAACAAATGGAAATTACTATGGCCTTTTTAAGATGTTATGAGGAACTATAGCATCCTCATGTTATGAGCTGCATGCCTGTATGAGATTTAAACTTGCCATATACCATTTTCCATCCTCTTTCACTCCTGATTCCACTTGGGGCATGTCTCCAAGGGCTGTTTAAACCAGTTTCACGTCGTCTTCACCATGATCTGTCTTCACAATGTGAGGCTAAGTTCCATGTTGAATCTGGACCATCTCCAGAAACCACTTTAAAAAGGTTTACCTTTTGCTCCAAATTTTCCAGGAAAATTTGCAACACTCTGAGCGATGCTGGGCAGCTTTTTACATAGCATCCTGCTGTGCTGCCTGGCTCTGCTGATGGTGGTGTGAGTCATTCTCTCTGAGGTCACAATGAAGCACCCAGCCCCATGGGCACCTCATTTTCAACCTCAGAGGGCTCAACCCATGCCAGTAGTGGTCATGATGGCTGGCACAGTGGAATGATGTACAAATAGCCATCTGGTGTCACTCTGAAATGAGGAGGTAATGGGGAAAATGCAGGGCAGCGTGGGGGCTAGAAAACTCCAGGAGCAGCCCAGAGTATTCTTGCCACTGTGACCCACCTAAAGTTTCCTACTACAATCAGACTTGGAAAAGTGTGATTTCATTGCAGCCCGTGTAGTAGTTATTGAACAAGCCAGAATCTGAATCCACGGTTTGACCTTGGCTTGTTCTCACTACCAATAGTTCAATTGAACCACAGTTTTTGAAGATCAGTGGTTTTGTTTCAAAGCAGTCATGAAAAAGTATATGAGATTTGTTCAAACTGTAGGAAACCATAGTTTTTTGCTGCCTTTTCCTACCTAAGGCTAACCTTTATGTTAGACATGATGTTTGCTATCTCTTTAAAGTATTGTTTAAAAAAAACTAAATTATTTTATTTAAACAAGATTGTTTCCATCTCCTAACTCTATCTGTCCCTCCAGCTCTTGGTAGCTGTTCCTTCAGTCTCTGTAATTTCCCCTCTAAATCACTTAGGCTATATCCGCACTGCAGAAACAATCCAGTTTGACACTACTTTAACTGCCATGGCTCAGTGCTATGGAATTCTGGTAACAATAGTTTGTTGTGGCACCAGAGCTCTCTGAGAGAGAAAGCTAAATATCTCACAACACTACAAATCCCAGGCATACCATAGCATAGCATAGAGCAGCGGTTCCCAACCTTTGTTGGGCCCCGACGCCCCATTGGGGATGAAAGTCCCACCCGTGGCCTCCCTGATTGGTTGGGAGGCCAGGAAGGGGTGGGACTTTTGGCTGCCTACAAGCCCCAGTGGGCTTTGCGGCCAGAAGTCCCGCCCCTTCCCGGCCTCCCAACCAATTAGGGAGGCCGCAGAGGGAAAAGGGGTGGGACTTCTGGTTGCAAAGCCCGCTGGGGCTTGCAGTCCCATCCCCTTCTCCCCGCGGTTGCTTGGCAGCCCCAGGGAGAAAAGGAGGAGGCGGCCCCCCGCCCCTTCCTCCTTGCGGGTGGCTGCACCCGCGGGGAGGGAGGGAGAGGAGGAGGTGGGCCCCCCACCCCTTCCTCATCGTGGGTGGTTGCACCCGCAGGAAGGGAGGGAGAGGAGGAGGCGGCTCCCGCCCCTTCCTCCTCGCGGGTGGCTGCACCCACGGGGAGGGAGGGAGAGGAGGAGGTGGGCCCCCCGCCCCTTCCTCCTCACAAGTGGCTGCACCCGCGGGAAGGGAGGGAGAGGAGGAGGGACCCCCACCCTTTCCTCCTTGTGCATGCCCACCCCAGCGCGGGCACACACAGGGAGAAAGGGAAAGGAGGGAAGCCTGCCCCCTTCCCCTTTTCCCCGCTGATGCCTGCTCCAGCGCCGGCACCCACGGGGAGAAGGGGAGGGGGAGGTGATTCCCAACCTGGCAACCCCCAGTTTGGGAACCACTGGCATAGAGCCATGGCAGTTAAAGTAATGTCAAACTGCATTACTTCTGTGATACATTTTAGATCTAAGCCAACAGAGAATCTTTGCAAGTTACAGCAACAAATCAATTAAGCCTTGCAATTTGTAGCAAGCTACTGTGCTAAAAACTAAGCTGAGAATTCATACATAGTGCTTTCTTTTCCTTCAGAACTGAACCCACTCAAACTGGAGAATTTACACCCTTGTGTCCTGCCTGGAACTGACTCACAAAAACTGGAGACTCAGGAACAGGCAATCCTATCAAAGAACCTCCTTCTGAGAACCACATGTGGCTCTATTGAGTACGAGGCCCTAGGGTTCTTTCTAGGAAGAGTGAAGTGAGCATCTTTAAGCATCTGTCAGGTCTGGAGATACATATAGGCACAGGATGCACTCGAACAGCCAAAGCCTGTCAAGAGGAGCCAAACTGCTGGGCAGTTATACCTTGTGTTTGATATAACAGACCGTCATAAAATTAAATCCCAGTTTGATATGTCATAAAGTATGCAGGATCCTCCTGTTCAGTAGCTAAATTTAGTATCTTTAGATTTTTTAAAAATGCAGTCAGATCTCGAACACTGTGTACCAAGTGGATAGGGAAAACCAGATGCCTAAATGCTTCCACATTCTTTCTTGAAGTGAATGGTTGTGGTATAGTGCACTTTGGGGTTGTCTCAGTTAAAAATGTAATTTGGAGGTTGGTGCAGGCCAAAACCCATGGGGCAAAACCAGGCCCGATCCTGCCTGTCCAGACATGGATTCAGAGGATCCAGGTTGTCCCTGGTGTAAAGAGACTTTATCCTGGGGTAATTTACCCCTGGTTTTGAGAGGAGTTTGTAAGAATCCATGATAAAACAAGGCTGTTCAAAGAGCCCCTGCATGTTCCTTACCTTTCCAGCCATGAATACATGGGAAGCCCCCAATTGCCATGTCTGACGGGGAAACAAGGGGCTTGGCCACGTGGATGCAACCAGGCATCCTGTTTCCATGTCAGACATAGCAACTGGGGCTTCTCAGCTGGACTGAAGGCTGGCAAGGTAAGGAATGGCATGCTTATACCTGATCTAGGGTTGGTGGAGGGACAGGTGTGTGAACCCCCACCAGTTCCTGCACCAACACAGGGACTAACTCAGGAGAGCACCAGGGCCAGGAAAGCACAGGATCAGCCTGTCTGGGAAAGCAGCCAATGGAATGGTTGATAAGGCTAAGGCAAACACATACAAAGCTTTGCAGCAGCAAGAAAGCAAATCTAAGGAGTTTATCAGGCAAGGAAAATTGAAAGTATAATCCAATGGCAAGCAATCTGAACGCAGTCATGGGGTTTAACATTATTGCATGATAACCCACTACACGCAAATTCGGGCAATGGGAAGTCAGTCCGAACGCAATCATGTGGTTTCACGTTATTGCTTGATAGACTGCTACATACAAATTCAGGCAATGGCATGCTATTTTCGGGCAATGGGAAGCCAGTTCGAACGCAATGCACATTCACGTAATTGCGCTAAACTAATGACTTTAAGTGAATGCGTTCTGGCCCCACTTTTTTTCATTTGAATTTAAGAGAAATTCCTCCCTTTTGATAAACTCCTAAGAGCACAATCCCTGTCCAGTGTCCAATAGATCAAAACCAGGAGCAAGTTCAGGGTTACAGAGAGCAGGTCAGTGAGTCCAGTCCAGGGTCAAGAGTTCTAGGTCAATCCGAGGTCTAGGAAGCAAGGATTCAGGCAACAAAGCCTGAGGGAGTCACATCCAGATGCTTTCACCAGGGAATGCAGATAGGCTCTTATGGAGATGCTTGGCATCTCACAGCTGTTTATATTGATCCAGTTCCTAATTACAGATGTTTGGATATTGCTGAACATTTCTCATATAACCTCCAGGAATGCTGGAGGCACGCCCTTTCTATCCTTCTTTCGCTGAAGGCTCATCCTGCTCCTCTATATCTCCTCTATGTCTCCCAAGCCTGGAACCTCTGCTAGGGGGAGGCTGGGCTGCTGAGTCACAGGCTTTGCTGGAACTGGCAAAACAGAGTTAGGGCCTGGCTCAGCCTCAGGTTCCACTTTCACCTGAGAACAGAGAGCCTCATCCTCTGAGTCCTCAGCCTGGCTGCCCATGACACAGCTTCCCTGGCTAAGCACAAAGATCAATGTTGGCTGAGTACAAAGACATGGGACATGGCAAGTGGAAGAGGGAGGAGTGGAGAACAAGCAGAATTTTGCTCCAGGCTGCATCTACATACATGTATGTGGGATTAACCCTCATTCAGTTCAATGAGATTTCTGAGTAAATTAAATTATTAACAATCTTATTAGTTTTTTAAAAAAACACCCCAAAGTACACCTATCATTTACCATATTGCAGTTTCTCCCAGAGGTCAGTATGGTTAGCCTCTTGACACAAAAGAACAGAGTCATATAAACAACTCCTGCATGATTCTTTGATGTAATCACTGTTTTGATATGTTAGACTTTTGGGTGAACTCAAAACCAGCAGCCCTGGTTTTCAAGGTCATTTGAATGATGATATTCTGTTGTTTTTCTATGTTCATCTTGGTCTAATTATCTTGAATAGTCTTCTTCAAACAGTTTCTTAGTCATTCAATACTTGATTCAAATAAACTGCCAAAGGCATTGGGAAGATTATGACAGCAATAAACAATATCACTACTATTTGCTTTTCATAAGGTTGAAGATGTTAAATTAGCATTGAAACCAGAAATACATGGACACATTATTGTGATTTGTTCTTTCTGTCCTTTCCCATACCTTCCTGCCTATTTTGTACTTCATGTACAAAACCATGGGGGAAAAAAATCTAAATCAGTTTGATCTGTAGCAAGACTTTGTAAGGTCATGCTTCATTTAAAGCAATTCATTGTGACTCTTCCTGCTGAGTTTAATCATGGCCAAATACAGGTCTTTTACTGTTAGTAGCAATATCTTGAGCCAACATAGAGGAATTGTCTGGGACATCTGTTTTGCCATTCCACAATCTAGAGGCTGAAACTATAAGAACTATATATTATTTTACTTTGTAAAATAATAAAAATTTAATAATGCCTTTGTTGATGATTCACAGGATCCCAGAACTGCCCAGCATGACAAGTGTGCTTTCTAGGTAGTTCAAAATGTAGTTCAAAATGTAACTTCCAAGCTCTGATGAATCCATGTATCCATTGAAGAGGTACTGAACAAATTACCTTATGTAGCCAAAGATGGTCATATTGTACAACATCTCTGGAAAATATGCATCTATGTGTTCTAAAATGGAACTTCTCTGTCTGGCTAAGGAAAAGGGTTAGCTGGGGGGAAGCCTGTAGTGGTCAAACCTTATAATTAACATCCCTTTACCAACACTCATTGTGTCAAGAATAATGATGGAATTATTGGACACCTTAATCCCACCTCCAGCTTTCTCTCCCTGTTGGCAGTGTACTATGGACAGAATATTACTCTGGTTGGAAGAATCACCTTTGGGAGACTGTGTGATCAGCTCAATGCTTCTGTCTCTCTTTGCTATTTAAAATACAGCAATAATCTCTCTCAGGTGAGCCTCAGCAAAGTGTGGCAGTACAAGACTGTGAAATACACAGACATGAGCAAGCAAGGTTGATCTTTGCCATCTAAGGGGCATTTAAAGGACACCAAATTCAAAGGTAGTTTGTTATGTGGGTGAAGTCTATTTGTAGCTTCATTGAAGAGTTCTGAGAGGAGGCTTCTGGGGACATCTTGCTGAAATCACCACCTATCCTAGGACTTGCTTCTTTTAATCTAAAATCACACAGAATCTAGGATTTTGGCCAGAGAATTGTGTTAGCATATTTTCTTCCTAAAACCCCTAACCTGGCATAGAGGATTTGGCTATCTTGGTCTCCAAAGCTTCCTACCTTATCCCCAGGAAAGTTCAGCGAGACCAAAGAGAGATAATATTTTGCCATCTCTAAAATCCATCTCATAGAGTATATTCCCTTTATATTGTAGCTTCCCAAAACTGCTTCCCTTTCTCTGGGGTGTGTGTGTGAGAGAGTATGGATTAGGAAAAATACATTGTTTTTATTTTTCTACTTCTTTGTCTTTTTTTGCAGTCCTAGTGCTTCCCATTGCTAAACTCCAAACCCTTTCTTCCTTGCAAGTTTGCCCATGTGAATTAATATTTTACCATCGTAAAGGAACTGTACTCTGTAAGGTACTTGTTTGTATTTTGCTCATAGTGTTTGCCATTTATTAACCTTTACCATAGTATCCACTATTGCCAAAAGCAATTATTGTGAATATCTTGACTATTGTATGTCCAGTAAAATTTTTCTTCTATAGCAGTGGACTAAAATGACTACCAGATGTTTTGGATTACAGCTCCCAGAATTCCTGACTGTTGGTCAAGCTGGCTAGGGCCTCTGGAGCTGAATTCCAGAACAACTGGAGGAACAAAAATGGGGATCCGCTGTTTTAGAGAGTTATGTGTGAAGGTGGTTTACACATTCCAGTTTGCCTACAATGTGTTATTGCCAAAGTCACAGGATTCCTGAAAGGCATATGTACTCAGAACATATATAAATTCATTCATATGCTCTGAGAGCATCTCTAGTAACACTTTAAATAATAAATTTTTATTTATATGCCGCCCTTCCTCCATCAGGGCGGCTCACAACATAATTAAATACAAACATTCCAATAAAACATATTTAAAAACAAACCCAACAGTAAAGCCCCAGCCCAACCTCTTGGCCACAAAGAGAGGAGAGGCCCACGGATATTACTTGGGGAATGCCTGTTGGAATAGAAGGTTTTGAGGTCCTCCTAAATGGGCCAGGGTGGTGGACGAGCGGAGCTCTGTGGGCAGCGCATTCCAAAGGGCTGGGGCAGCTAGGGAGAACGACCTCCGAGTGGTGGAGGCTTGACTTTTAAACCACAAGACAATTTGATCAACGCAGAAACACATGGTCTCTGTGACAGTAAATTCATTTTAGTTTTTAGTTTGAACTTTAAAAGTGAACCAAGGCTCTGTACCATAGCGGTGCCTTGGATAGCTCTTTGAAATTCAGAGTAAAATACACAGTGAATTCATTGCCATGCTTACAGTCAAAACTCATACTGTCACAGGATCTGGCCTTCTTGATTGTCTTCTTCTTCCTCTTCATTGTATTTCTCCTCCTCCTCTTGTAATATATTCTGAAATGTTCTGAAATTACAAGATTTGGCTCCATTTTTGGAGAAAATGAGTATTTTCCCACAATTAAGAATGAAAAAAAATCCGCCATTTTCTTCTCTGCCATGAAAATACACAGTTTCTGCACAAGTTTTTGAGCACTATTTATACTTTGTTGGGGAAAATATGTGTGCCACAAAAATGCACATTTTTTTCTGCTGGAAGACCTATTGGGGACCAGAATTTTTTTTCACAAAAGACACGGATTCTACAAAACAATACTGTTTGCAAGGTTTTTGCCAAGAAATTACACACAGACAACTGTATGTGGTTTTTTTTTTTCTGCAAAGAAATCAAAGTGTTTTCAGATTGCATAAAACCTACACTTATCATAAAAAAAACATGGATTACATGCAGAAAAACCACAAGTTTTTCTCTGTGAGTTTTCTGTGAAAAACCCTGTATTTTTGTATAGGAATCTGTAGTGTTTGCCCCAAATGTCCTCTCCAAGCATGTTTTCTGCATGAGAAATCATGTGCATTTTTGTGTAAAGTTTTCCCAAAGGATCCCAAAGTACAGTCTCTTTTTCTCAGCATGGAATCGTGACTGTGAAGCACCTCTTCTTTTTCATCAAGGATGCAAAATTAATGAAATTCCTCATCCCTAAACTAACCCCCAGTGATGCGTCCATGTTGGCTATAAAGGCGCTGTGTTAAATACTAAAATTAGGTTCTAGATCAGTGTCAATTCTTGATAGATTTAAACAATAACCCCCTGAAAAAGAAGCAGCCAATAAACAGAACATAACAGGGCATGTGAAGCCAAGGAAATTAAAATGCCTAGAAATGGTAGCGATATTACAAATAGTCTAATGCCTCTTCTTCTAAAATTTCATGTCATGACTCATGGCTGAGATGGAATAACATCTTAAAGATGTCTAAGTGTTTAAATTATGCAGTACTGGCTATGCTGTTTGTAATAATAATGATAGGACAATATTGCTGAACATGACCACCTCATAGGAGTTGCCTATGCTGCATATATACTCAAATTTCCAAAAAGCTTTTGACATAGTCCTTTACGGAGTTTCAGAAGGAAACATAGCAGCCATGGACCAAGAGTGCAGATCTTTTACAAATCAATAATTAGTCAAAGGATTCATGGAAAGTGTTCACAATGGAAAAGAAGTAAGGCATGGAATCCTCAAGGAATCAGTACTACACTTTTAAGCATATGAACCTCATGGTGTAAAATTGCTTAATGATTTTTAAGGACAAAGGACGGCTGAATGTGCCAGCGACTTCACACATTGTGGATTTTTTAAAAGGCACATGTTCTTTTATGCTCAGGAAGCAATTAGAAATTTTGTGTTTTTTGCCAACAAGCTGAATGAAAATCTCAATAATCTAGGCAGGCCAAATCCAGTTTTTTTTTAAAAAGTTAAAACATTAGACAGTAAAAATATTTACATTAATGAAAAGACTACATCCAAACATTAAAAAACGCAGCACCACAATTGAAAGCCTAAGCCGAGTCAGTTTTTAAAGCTGACAACAATGCAGACAAAAATTAATGAAATCTCAACCATCCTAGGGCCTCACACTAACCAAAAATCGGTTCTGAAACCGATTCATCACGGGAAGTTCATACCACCCCGGATCCACAAAAAGCGATCCGAGGCTTGCACCCCATTCCGTGGTAAATGGCCCCTAGTGCGGTGTTTTTGAAATCGGCACAAATACCGTTTCTTTTAAAAACCCCGGGTCCTGGGAAGGAGAACTTGGCCTCGATCACGACGAGGCAAATTGAGGGAGGGATTGAGGTCAAGGGGGTGGGCAAAGGGCAAGGCATTTCCTCCCCTCATCAGAGGGGAGGGGGAAGAGGAAAGAGCCCGGGGAAGAAGGGCGCTGCTGGGCAAGGAGCAGGCAGGGCTCCTAGCGCCAGGAGGAAGGGGATGCCTCCTCCTCCGCTCCTCCTCCCCTCCTCTCCTCCTCCTCCTCCTCCTGCCTCCGCTGGCCCATGCTCCCTCCGGGGCCATTCAAGGCCGCTCTCGTGGTGGGGGACTGTGGTCAACCCCATGAGGGCACATTGCATGCCACGGGGAGCAGCCGATCCACCTGGAGCCTGGCACCCAGAGAGGGGCTCCCCGAGAGCCAGCCTGGCAGCCAGGGGATGGCGGGGGAGGAGAGGAGGAAGGGTCGCTGGCCAGGCAGCAGCAGGCCTCCAGCAGCTGAAGCAGGGAGAGAGATTCCTCTCTCTCTCTCTCGTGTGTGTGTGTGTGTGTCAGAGGGAAAAGGGGGGGTGGTCTACTTCCCGCTCCGCAGCCCTCCCCATTGCTCTTCTCCCTCATGATCCCAAGGCTGGAAGGGATCCCCAAGAGACATCCAGTCCAACCCCCAATCAAAGCAACAACCCCCCCCTTTTTCAAGCAGCCTCTTTTGACCATCTAGGCGCATTTTTGGGGGGTGACATGCCTGGGAGGTAGGGAAATGGATGCAGAGAAGCACCCCTTTGACAATCTATGCACATTTTTTGGGGGGTACATGCCTGGGATGTAGGGAAATTCCCCAATTGATCCATCATGAGTCACTCTCTCTCAGCCTCAGTGGAAGGCAATGGCAAAGTTGTAAGGCAGGGGAAGCGTTCAGCAAGAGGAGGAAGCTACAATAATGTTGCAAAAGACCTCACATCAATGTTACATTTTAAACATTTGTTTGGTGAGGAAAAGGAAAGCTAAAATGTTGCTTTAAAAGCAAAAACAAAAATGTATGCAATCCCATCCTTTGCTGGGACAGGGGCAGATCTGACCCAAAAGCCCACAGTTTATAAAAGAGAGAGAGAGAGAGAGGCATCGCTCTACTGCTTCAGCCGCTGAAACCCCTGTGCCTGGGCTCTTTAAAAAAGGAGGACATTTCCCCGATGCCCTGCAAACGTCACCATGACGATAGCTTGATTGGCAGTGGCCACCTCGCCAGCAGACACAGAATGCATTCGATTTCTAATTTGCAGACACAAATGTATCGATTTCAAATTTAAGTGGGCACTTGGTAACGGAGCGATTCGGGGGAGGGGGCATCGGATCAGCCCAGTGTCTTCCAGTCTTTTTAGCCCAGTAGAATGGGGCCGTGAAAGCTCAAAGGACAGGTAAGATTCTAGAGGCAGCTTTCCAAACTCCTCTTAATATGTAGTTGCCTTCATGCTGCATGTTAACATGGTGAGCCCTAAATTAAGCAACACTAACTCTTCTTGGCCTGCAAATAAAAAAATGTTGTTTAGGAGTTTGGTAGAGTACATTACCTCTAGGTCAAGAAGGACAACAGTATCAGCTTTCACCATGCTTATGGATTCAAAGAAGCCTATAGCTGGCTTGAATTGGATACTAGACTGCAAGATTTGCCTCAGTATGTTATTGCACTGGACCCTGTCATTAGGCAGAATGAGGTACCTAACTTGATCCATAGATGTTGGTGCACAGGAGTGGCAAAACATGGTAAAGGTATCCACACCCCCAAGCTGCATTTCCCATAATTGTTGAACTGCCAGCAGTCAGTCCAGAGCACCGTTCTGACCTACATCTTAGGCAGCAAAACGTATTGGGCTAGTCCTGAACTAGATGAATGGTTTTACCTAATCCATCATTTACCTAATCCATCACTTATAGTGGATGGGCTAAAGCAGGGTAGGCAACCTTTTTGAGCCGGGGGGCCGGGTGTGCTTTCCCTCAGTTGACTGGGGGGCCGGGCGGGAGCTTCCACCCCGAAGGGCGGGGCCACGTGCTGGGGGCGGAGCTTCCACCCTCCAGGAGCCAGGCCCCCATCTTTGCTGGCCCCTGACGGGGCCCCCAGGCCCATTCAGGAGCTGGCAAAAAAGCCGTTGGGAGCAGCCAGCACAGCGGACCCAGGGTGCAGGGCAGCCTCTAAGAGACCCCCTGCCGCTGCGGAGGCCTCTTGGAGGACTCCCAGGACGGCAGCGGGCCTCTCAGAGAACCCCTGCCGTTGCCGGAGGCTCTTGGAGGACTCCAGGACGGGCAGTGGGCCCCTAAGAGACCCCCTGCCGTCGCCGGAGTCTTCTTGGAGGACTCTAGGGGCGGCAGCGGGCCTCTCCAGAGACCCCCTGTCAATCGCGGAGGCCTCTTGGAGGACTCCAGGGATGGCAGCGGGCCCCCTAAGAGACCTCCTGCCGTCGCAGAGTCTCTTGGAGACTCAGGGGTGGCAGCGGGCCTCTCAGAGATGCCCTGCCGCCGCCGGAGGCCTCTTGGAGGACTCCAGGGATGGCAGTGGGCCCAAGAGACCCCCTGCCACCACCGGAGTCCTCTTGGAGACTCCCAGGGGCGGCAGCGGGCTCTCGAGAGGCCCTGCCGCCGCCGAGGCCTTGGAGGACTCCAGGGATGGCAGTGGGCCCCTAAGAGACCCCCTGGCCGTCGCCAGAGTCCTCTTGGAGGACCCAGCGGCGGCAGCGGGCCTCTCAGAGACCCCCCCTGCCCGTCAGCCGGAGCCTCTTGGAGCACTCCAGCGGCGGCACGGGCCTCTTAAAGGCCCGCGCCACCTCCGGAGCCCCGTTTGGGGCACTCCTGGGGCGGCAGCAGGTCCCTTAAAGCCGCTGCCCATCGCGGTGAAGTTCGCGTGACCTTTTCTGGGTCGCGCGAGACTGCACCGCTATGGGCGCCGCCATTTTTTCTTCCAAAATGGCGGGGAAGGTCGCGCGAGACTTCACCGCTATGGGTGCCGCCATGTTGGGAGAAAAATGGCGGCGCCCATAGAGGCAAAAAGCCGGTTTCGGCGGCGGGCGGCGGCGGCTGCCGTGGGCCAGCGAAAAGCCCTCCGTGGGCCGGATCCGGCCCGCGGGCCGCAGGTTGCCGACCCATGGGCTAAAGAGTAACATTGGAAGGAACATTCAAAAATATCAAAGGATGTTTGAAAAACATGTTTGTTTTTTTTTCCTGAAGTGCGACAAACTCTGATGCCAAGAATCCTGGACTGACAATAACATTCACAGTTCAGGACGTACTGTGTGTCCAGTTCACACATGGATGTTTTGCGGAGAAAACAGCATTTTCTGTGTCGCAAGCCATATTTCTGCACAGCAATATTATTTTCTGCATAGAAAATGCTGTTCCCTACACAGAAAATACTGCTTCTTATGAAAACCAACCAGGTGCAAATTTTGCACAGGATAAATCCCAGATTGTAAATAAGGGCCTGAACAGACAGACCAAAATAGAGCTGCTTCGGGTCACTTTGGGGGTATGCTATTTAAATGACACACACATCTTAAGAGGTCAGAAGCTGCACCAAAGCTGTTTTCCAGTCCTCTAAAGTGACCCGAAGCAGCTTTATTTTGGGCTGTCTGTTCAGGCCCTAAGTTCCAAAACTGTGGTTTTTGAACACTTTTTTTGCAGCAGGAAGAAAATTACTAAAATTCTTTGTTGCTTCTTTCTAGAAGAATATTAGTGAAGAATAGCATCCCTAAATTAGAACCCCAAAGAAAGTTCCCAAGCAGAATAAGGCAGTAACAGATCTCTCTGTGGCAGAGCATGGAAAAGTTACTTTTGGTCGACAGTTCCAATATGCCCCCCTCCCCACTGGAAGAGGAGTTCTAGAAATTATAATAAAAAACATGTTTTTCTGAGCTATGTTATATACATTCCTGTCTTAACTTGAAAAAGTTACATGGAAGAGAACTAAATACAACTGTTAATCCCAACAAGAGCAGACCCATTAAGTCAATGGGAGCTTGGTAAATCATATTTATGTAAATTTAACTGATTCACTATATGTATTCTAGTTATGGATAGACCTGTCCTCTGTACCATTGGCCAATTATTTTCTACAAATATCTTTAAGAACAGTTGTACCATGATGGTATTTGCTGGTAAGGTGATAAATGTATAGTGGCACATGGTGGGCTAGGAAAGTCTTTTTAATATATGTCTGAGGAAGCAATTGGTTGAGCAATGGAGGAGAATTTGGTGGCAGGAAAGGAGATGCTGGTTATCTATTACCACTCTATTATTTGGCTTCAGTTCTGAAATCTTTGCAGTAATTTGTATTCTGGTATTTCATATCTACTTCAATTAATCCTCTTTACATTCTCAATGGTCCATAAGGATTTGTCAGATTAAAGATGAATTGGTGTGCTTTATCTACAGCATAATTAAAACAGTATGCCCAGGGTGATTAAGACAGATTTTGATTATTGTTTTTATTATTATTTTAAATACTTGTGTCTTGTATCGACTCATCCTTTGAAGTCTGGTCTTGCTGGTTTTCAGTGTAAGCCTTGGGGTACAATATAACAATTTGTTCAGTCTTTCCTTCTACTACCTCCAACCATTATTATGTGGATCTTTGCTGTTACCGTGCAGTTGTCCTTCATTGCCTTATGCACAGAGAAACATACTTCTGTAAATGATATTAAGATTTCCAGTATAGAACCTTCTGGTTGTTTATCTCCATTGTTAAACAAATGATATCACATCACTGGCCTATATCATCCAATTCCAAATGCACAGGATAGTATGGGTTTACTAACATTATGCTATTAGAATAAAAAATACATATATAATGGCATACCCATTCAGTAAATTTTGCCTCTATGAACTGTTCTGAGAGTACTACAAACAGTCATTTCTAGGAAAGGTTGTCAGACTCAGAATTGCAGGCATGATGGACCTATGGCCCTTCCATTGCTATTGCATTGCAGCCTTCATCAGCTCTAGGCAGTATAGCCGATGGTGAGGGACAGTGGAACTGCAGTCTAATTACATCTGTAAGGCCATACATTGTTCAACCTGTTATATTGGATACTGACCCTTTTCATGTTTTCAATTTATTTATTACAATTATTTTTATTTCATCTTCCTAAAACCAGAAGTCATCATCATCATTGCTTTACAAAGCATGGAATATGGAGGCACATTTTCTTGTGTTTTAGCTGCCTTCTTTTAAATAAAAGAACTCCAACAGTACTCTCAAAATAATGGCATGTATGTAGAAAATTATAGCTCCTTAGAAGTCTGATAACTTCCAGGAAGTAGCAGTGGTAGAAGTATGTGGTCAGAGGACATTGGAGCATGTTTCTTGCTCTCTTTCTTTGTTGTACTGGGTGCCAACACAGTAGGGAATGAGGAGCTACAGGATATGCACTTCTGTCAAGGATTGCTGAAATGCTGTACTGCTGGAGGCTGCTGACACACTGTAGAATTAATGTAATTTGATATCACTTTAACAGTTATTGCTCCATATGACTTGGAATTTTGCAGTTTGTAGTTTGTTGAGGCACCAGAGGTCTCTGACAGAGAAGGCTAAATATCTCACTAAACTATAAATCCTAGAATTCCATAGCATTAAGCCATGGCAGTTAAAGTGGTATCAAATTTAATTTATTTTGCAGTGTAGATGCAGCTCTAGGCCCCCAGGCCTTATGATACTTTCCCCCAGAAGTCATGGTAACAGGGGATCGAGAAAAGGAGGAAATTTTGATAGTTGTGTCTAACAATATTAGAGTTAGGTATCCCATTTTGTACAGGGCATCCCATACTTTGGGCCTTGAAATCCATTCCCAAATTGGGGCTGTACAGGATTTCTAATCTCATATTCCTTAGTTTCTGAGGAGCAGACACTGGCTATGCTAGCAACAGACCAGTGTTTGAGCATGTGTCTGAGCAATTATTAATAGTGAAGAACATGCAAGCTAGGAGAGGCTGCAGCAGTTTGCACTTTCTTGTATCTACAGGGAAGGGAAAGATTTTGTCCCTCCTCTGCCGCTCTCTCCCCTCTTGAGTCAATGGAGTACAAACTACTTTTGCACTTTGAACTCAGTTTGCATCAAATGAAGTAAGCTGAGGATAAACAGGGAAAGAAAGAAGAGGATAAAGAAGCTGGGGCATTTAAGAAACCAGTTGAAAAAACAGAGGGATTAATCAGAACTGTTTCTACCAAATCAAGAGAGTTTGGTACAAATCAAGAGTGTATGGTACAAGGTCTTTGGTTTTTAAATTTCTCCTAACCTGATTTGAGAGAACTTTGTTGGTATCCTTATTGGTATACCACTGCACTATTTCTGTCCAGTAAAATGTTACTATTCTGGAGTTAAATAAGAAAATGTTCTGGTACTAAGAGGTTGACAAGTTTCACAAACATTCTACAAGAACCCACATTGTGGGTTGAATATAATGTTTAAGACTATATGGCAGTGATGGCAAACATTTTGAGATCAATGTGCTGGGGGCAGGATTTCTGCATGCTGGGGGTGGGGCTTCTGGAGGCGGGACATCCACCCTAGGAGGCAGGAATTATGCCTTCAGAGGCTGGGCTTCTCCCCCACCCTTTCCCGGCCTCCGGCTGTTTCTGAGAGATAGCTGTAAGCCAGAGAAAATTGGGGGAGGGGCGATGGGCACAAGCCATTACTCCTCCTCCTCCTGCCCTTTCCCTGCCCTCCAGCTGTCTCTCAGAGATAGCTGGGGGCAAGTAGGGGCCTGTGGGGGGGGGAGAGATCAATGAGCCTCTGACCCCTCCTCCTCTCTGTCAGGCTTTGCCAGACCTGAGGCATCCCTGGAAGGTCTCAGGTCTGGCAAACACCCCCAGAGAGGAGGAGGAGTCTGCCCTCCCTCTCCTTCCCTGCCTTTCTTCACCTTGAAAGGACTCAGAGTCAGGAGTCTGTTCAGGGTGAAGAAAGGTAAGGTGGGAGGAAGAGGCCTCGGCACATGCCCAGTCCTATTCTTCCCGTACCTTCCCTCTCCTCCAAAGGGCTCTCTGGGGCTCTTTGGGGGAAAGGGAAGGCAAGCAGAGAGGAAGAGGACTGGGCATGGAGCTGTCTCTCTTCCCCAGAGACCTTTCCCTGCCCCAGTGCCTCCAGCGCTCTCTCTCTGGAGAGAGCTGGAGGCTGGAAAAGGTCTCTGCAGAGGAGCAACTGGCATGCGCCAGTCACTTCTCCTCCCCCTGCCCTTTTCCCAGCCTCCAGCTGTCTTGGAGAGGCCGGGACAGGGCTGGGAAGAGGAGCCAGAGTCGTGTGTCTCTGGCTCCTTCTCCCGAGCACTATTTTTTGGTTTCCCACTGTCTCGGAGAGACAGCGGGGGGCCTGAATATGGCAGGGAGAAGGTGGAACGGGCACGTGCCTTTTCCCTCTCCCCGTGCCTGGCGAAATGGCATCATGTTCCACCCATGGCACGCACACCATAGGTTCACCATCATGGCTATATGGAATTGAAAACTCATGAGAAAGTTATGCTAGACAGGCCACAAAAGCATATACAAGAAATTTATTTATCCCAGTTAGTTTCAAAGGTGCCACTGCATTATTTGATGTATTTTTATGCTAAAACAGACTAACTTGGTTATCTTTTTGGATGCTACCAAAATGCAATAAAAATGACAAGTGATAACTGCTTGTAACACTACAGTCTCATTCTTCTTACTACTGATAACCTTAGCCAGCAGAAAAGGAAAATCAAGTGCTTTTAGCAACATTACAGTATCAAGTGATGTAGTCACATTAAAGGTTAAAATATCAACAGTAATAATAGTTGGCTAATTCTGTATTTGGTCAAATGCACTCACCCATCTGCCTGCAGTAAGCCATGTTATACCTGATTTTTATGGCATTGTTATCCTGTGAAAGTGAGAGATGATCTTTCAAAAAAAAAAAAAAAAATGCAACAGTGTAAAATAAATATATCCCGAGAGATGGCCTCATGTGAGCCACAAATTGGCAAAGACAATGTCTAATGGCTCAAAGATATCTTGCAGGAATATTTCTACCAAGAAAAGCACTCTAAGAATATACACATCATGATATAGGTTCCTTGGCAGCCAGAATGAATTTTATCTGAGATGAGGTAGCTGAAAAAAGTAGTTATATCATCATAGCTCTAGGAAGCTACAGTTAAAGGTAAACCATTTTTAAATAATATATTTTGATATTTGCTGGTAATGCTACATAACAGCATATGGAACCCTGGTCTAAAATGAATTAGTATTTAATCTTTAATCAGCGGTGTAGTCAAGTTCCCAGAAAGAAACATGGGGGGGGGGGAGTACTCTTAATGCAGCTTTGGATGTCATAATGTGCAGGGTGAAAGAGATGCATGATCACGAATGAATATACTTTTGACACATGCTGTAATATTCAAAGATTAGAGGTAAAGCATATGCATTCCCTGTGGGGAGGTATGTAAGACCCAGCGGCACATGGGACTCATGTATCTTTCCACAGAGGAAATGTGAAAACTATGGAAAATTACCATGCATTTTATTTATTTATTTATTTATTTGGAAAAGGAGTAATTCATGTATCAGGTTCATGTTAAAATAGCAGAAGCTCTCTTCACTTGATGTAGCATACACGCAGAGGAGGAACAGAATATCATTTGTCTGAAAAGGATACACATTCAGAAAATGCACTGCAGTCTAGTGTTATGAATTTGTTACATTTATATGCACCCTCTCCCCTAATAAGCACACATGGCTCTCAAGTTCCTTGTTTCATCATCATAACAAGCCAGCATGGATATATTTGAATTACAAAACCCAGAACCCCATACTCTAGGGGATTGTGGAAGTTGTGGCTTTTAAAAAGCAACATTTCCTAGCTCTGTTGAAATCTATTCAGAATCCAACAAGTATTATCAGACCTCACATTAAGCAGACTCAAAGGGGGGACTTGATTTAAATATTCCCTTATTAACTGATTTACAGACATCTTGAGCTGTCTTTTTATTTCACTATCACATTAGAAGTGCTTGTGCCATGGGTAATACTATTATTTTTCCTCAGCATCCTCTAACCAACATGACACACCTTAGTGCTGGGCAGTCTGATGCCACTGTGGCTCACTGAGTGTTGTCACCGTTTCAGTGTTTGCAATGGCATTGCATCAGGTCTGTTTGCACTGCTAGTGCAACATCATGATTTCTAACACTGTACTGGCACAATAGCACTTGCATCCCATTGGGTAGCTGGCACTGCATAGGATAGGAATGGGCTGTGAGCCATCTCGATGCCTTATCTCAAGGACTCAGGTTAACCCATCATACAAATCACTAGGCTATATGCAAACTTCTCAGAAATGTTGCTATGCATTTGGCCAGGACTGGAATGCTAGTTTATATCATGGCATCTGTGTTACTGCCTGATCTATAGGTGAAGCAATTTGCCATGGGTGGCAAATTTCTGCAGTATGTTTTGGATCTATGTGAGCTATTTAAACTGATCTTCTGCCCTCAGGTGTAGCTAGAAGCCCTATTCCATTGCCAGGGCTGAAGCAAGTTTCTGCTGCCCATTCATCTTTTGTATATAGAATGGCTAGAGAGTTAATTCATCCTTTGAGGCAGCAACATGCCTTGGGTTCACCTGTTTAGGATCACTCCTGCCTTGCCCATGTTACTGATATCTCCTGCTTGAGCACTCCCTACTGTATTAATCTAACCTGAATAGCATATTTCCACCTCACTTTTTGCACCAAAACAATATTCTCTTCTCTAGGCTAAACATACCCAGCTGCCTAAGTCTTTCCTAATAAAGCATGGTTTCCAGACCCTTCACCATTTTGGTCACCCTCCTCTGGACACACTCCAGCTTGTCAACATCCTTTTTGAATTGTGGTACCCAGAAATGGACACAGTATTCCATGTGAGGTCTAACCAAAGCCGAATAGAGTGGCACTATTATATACCTTGATCTTGACACTATACTTATATGGATTGAATGAGACATCTGGGATAAATCCCAGTGTGACACTAAGTTGTTTCAATGACCTTCAGGATGTGTGCTATGTTTATTGTGCTATAGAAGAACAACAAGAACTCCACTTGTATGCCCCCCCACCCCGTAGGACCATGTGGGTCACAGTTTCCACATCCCTATTATGAATGATAGAAAAGGGGAACATTATCTTCATAAATAAATGAGAATGATATGATCTCTTATGGTTTAGACATCTTAGTCTTAATGGAATGTATTAGAATAGCTGACTGCTCCTGGAGTCAATATTTGAAGGTAGAATAATTTGTGCATTTTTGTTCTATATGGTACAGTCATCCCTGACAAAGAGATTGCATCACAGGAAAACCATCTACATTGCAGAAAACTCTGTGGGAAACTGACTTCCTATGGTGAAACATATTTAATTAAGAAAATACCCTCATCATGAAGAAAAACATTAATTTGGCTCCTCTTTTAACTCCATTCTTCAAAATTTCTCATTCTAGGAACATCTCAGATGCATTCTTTAATACTCTAGAAGTTTTAGCAACTCATTACAGTATAGCACAGCCAGGTATTTTATTTCTATTTCCCCAGTATCACCTTTGAACATTTTTGCTGTCACTATATGCAACATCAACTGGCAGTATACTCCATTGAGCATGAGATGACAACAGCAGGTCTGGCTCACCTCCCTGTGATCTTCCCTGTCAGCTGGACCTTGTGGCTGTGTGATGCATTTTGGAAAGGTTATAGGCCAAGTTTGTGGCAGAGTTTTTGCCAGAAAAGCAAAACTGTCAGGATGCTTCCAAGCTGTTCTTGAATTTCTAGAATTCTACAGGTTATTTTGTGGTAGTTCTATATTAACTCTATGATTCTATGATTCTATTAAACAGAGGCTAGGTTGCCATCTGTTGGGGATGCTTTGATGGAGGGTTCCTGCATGGCAGGAGGTTGGACTGGATGGCCCTTGTGGTCTCTTCCAACTCTACGATGCTATGATTCTATGATTCTAGTGCTGACCCAAGATATTTTGCTGCATAAGGCAAATGACATGATGATGATAGCATTATCTTCTTATTCTTGTCTGGCAATTAAATCTGGCTTTAACATTAGTTCACTGGCAGGACATTGCATAGAAATTTGTTGTTTTTCAGACTGCACCTGCATACCATCCAACATTCCGTTGATGAAAATTGGACCAGACTGTGGCCAAGTATCATCAGAGTGTAGTCAAAATGGCAAATGTTATTAATGTGGTAAAGCACACAAGCTAAAAGCTCCTATCCTTCCTTCTGTTAATTGAATGCAAACTCCTTGCTCTCTGCTGGGTTTGGTTCCAAGACCAACACCACCCACCCATAGATACCAAAATCCATGGAAGTTCAAGTACCATTATATCTACAGTGCGGCAGTAAAATGGCATCCCTTATATTAAATGATAAAATTGAGACTGTCCCTGCCCCATCAATACAGTGGGAAGATATGCTCCTGAAGAAGCAGGATAGTTTATAGGATCCAGAACAGGCAGGAAAACATACATGCCTCTTTTCTTCCAAAAGTGGGAATAACTAGGGAGTTGACACAGAATCTTTCCTCCACCAATCCAGCATCGGCCACCTGAGTTGGTCACCTCACTGAGCCCAAAAGAAAGGCTGGCCTATTCCTACATTCCCATTTTTTTGTATAAAAATATTATGACCTAAAATGTCATAAAATGTATATTTTTTTCTATGCATGGTTTTCCGATTTCACACTGCTTTTCTGCATCCTTTCAAAGATATCCTTCCTCAAATTATTTCAAAGTATTATAAATTGTTCCTAGTCAACCAATTCCATTTGGTAAATTGTTGGTTAAAAAAAAGGGGGGGGGTGAATCCTTTACTTCCAAACTGATTATTAGGACATTTTCCCAGTAAAATCCTCCCATTACTGATGGCCACTAGGGCAAATAATCTTACTGGAGCCACAAGCTAATGGTGTGTGTGTGTGGGGGGGAGGGGTTCCAATACTTTACTGCCAGATGGTACCAATCATTTTTAGACCTTTGGCCCACCGATTACTAAGCATGACTAAATGCACAATCCTAAATGGCCAAGTTGGCGGATGGCCAGCTCATCTAACAGTAAAGCAGATGAAGCTGTGCTGAATCCACCTCTCTGTCAGCCTAAGGCTATTGGAAATTACTTAGGACTTCCTTGACCCTGGCCCAACTATATGCCTGCACTGCAGCTATGTCCCTTGGGTGTATTTCAAGTTTGTAAGATTGTACTTTACAGGCTCAGGCACTGCTTTCTAAATAAATCCTTAAGTTTTACTTAAGAGAATATCTGGCTGTGGTCCCTATTTCTTCTGTTTACAAGGATTTCTATCTCTTCTGTTTAGAAGGATCAGGAGATACTTCTAGCTTGTTCCTGGTTTCCCTGAGGAAACACAAACTCTTCATTCTTCTTTCATATTGATACAAGGAGGAAGAAGTTTGGATTTGGTACAAATGCATTTTCTCCTCATTCCCCCACCCACCCCTCTTTTAGCGAGCAGAGATGTTCTGTCAGCAGATTGTTCTTCTAGCAGATCTCCAAAAGGGTTCTGTCCACAGAAGGATGTTTCTGCCAGCCAAAGGGTTTTATACCCAATCCTACAGCCAATGTACGTTTAATTTTGCAAGGTAAGTTTGGATTCCACCTATTTACTGTATATACTCATGTATAAGTCTAGAAATTTTAGTCAAAAATTGAATCCAAAAACCTGAATTGACGTTTCCATGGGTCAATGTAAGTTCTGCACTTTAACTCTTATTTAAAAAGAAGCCATTCCCTGATGAAAGGCAAGAACGTAATCTGTCCTGGAAGCACTGATCCACCTTTACTCTCTCACCCATCTAGCATTTAGTTTGAGCACAGTTATGCCTGCTGAAATTTTTTAAGTTCTTTGGCATTATTTTTCTTTCCTTAATCCTTTAGGTCTTTTGCCCCTAAGTTTTACCTTGCACTTATCCACGAGTCATATCAAAATCCATAATTGTGGCCCTCAAACCTGCCCTCGATTCATACATGAGGTTGACTTATAGTTGGGTATGGTCTGTGATTATTTGAGTTGGTCTGTGATTATTTTATTCAAAAAAAAATCTGTTTGTAAAGTTCATGCTAGATAAACAGTTTTAATACTAAAATTTTGTATAGTCAGCAATAAAATTATTAGTAAAAGCAGGAAATTAAAGATAGGAGGGTCTTAGTTTCCTGTCTAGATGTTTATGCCAGGTAGATGTTGTTGGTAAAGTATAGGATAAGTCTTTCCTTCTGGCACACTGTCCTAAATCATTTGGGATTTAAGGGTTGGGAGGCTGCATTGGTTCCTTGGAGGGTCTCTGAGGTTATACCCTCCAACCCATACCACCTTCTTAATAGTTAAACTTTGCTTCTTTGTTTCCTGAAAGTTCTTGTTGGAGCAATTTTGCCATGTCCCTCTCTCAGCATTTTTTAGGCCTAGGGTTTAATCTGCCCTGCAGAAATAATGCAGTTTGACACTGCTTTAACTGCCATGGATCAATGATCTGGAATTCTGGGATTTGTAATTTGATGTGGCACCAGAGTGCTCTGACAGAGAAGGCTAAATATCTCACAAAACTATGAATCTTAGCATTCTGTAGCATTGAGCCATGGCAGTTAAAGTGGTATCAAACTGCATTAATTCTGCAGCGCAGATCAAACCTAAAAGGAGAAGCTTTTCTTAACTAGGAAGTAAACCAGAGTTTCCTCATTGGAAAAAAGAGAGACAGACTTCCCCTGGACCTAAGATAACCCAAATGGCCTACAACTATGGTGAAACCGCAGATATCTAGCATTTTCAATTTGTAATAAAATAAAATTAAAATTTACAATATTTTTTTCCAAGAGTGGGGAGGGGGGAAGCTCAGGTCCACATTCAGGCTTCACTTTCTTCAGGGCTCATTTAAAAATCAATATCATCTCTTTGAAATGGTCTCTGAAACTGGTGATGTAGAGTGATGTAAACATTGCTATAAACATTACAATGGAGCTGCCCTAATTAAACAATGCTTTTAGCAGCTTTTTGGGTACATCTTAGTTGCACCTCAGTAATGGAAGCACAACAGAGGCAATCAGAGGTAATCAATTTATAGTGTTGGTTATAAAACACTGTCATGTTCAGCAGGATACCAAAGTTCAGAAACTCAGGCTCAAGTAATAAAACTTCAGGTGGATGAATTCTTATTGGCTAAAATTAATAAACACATTTCTCTTTGTGAACTCGAAGGCTTTCATGGCTGGCATCCATAGTTTTTTGTGGGTTTTTCAGGCTATGCGGCCATGTTCTATAAGAGTTTATAGAACATGGCCACATAGTCTGAAAAACCCACAAAAAAAAATTCTCTTTTTTTATACCACCTCTTTTCTTTGTTGTTACAATCAGACACTAGCTTTTCAATGACCTTTCAGATGCTCACTCTTTTCCTGGCTTATCTCAGCCCCTGGTCTGAGCTCACAGTTCTAAAACATTCCAAAAACATACAATGGCCTGTTACAGACAGCCAAAATAAAGCTGCTTCGAGTCACAGTGGAGGTATGGTATTTGAATGATGCATGCGTCCTAAGAGTCCAGAAGTCGCACCAAAGCCACGCTCCAGCCCTAAGGATTGGAGCGTGGCTTTGGTGTGGCTTTCTGTACTCTTAGGACGCATGCATCATTGAAACACCATACCTCCACTGTGACTCGAAGCAGCTTTATTTTGGCTGTCTGTAACAGGCCTATGACTACTACATATACCATATGACAGGACAAAAATACTGTATGTGCAACTCCTGACAGACACTGGATTATTGCAAGTCAATCAGATTGGAAGACTCAGGTCTACCAGGATATGTTATATAGTTCCTGTGGGGAAACATGGTAAGTAATAAGGCTACTTTTTAAAAACATCCTTGCTTGATGAGGAGAAATTCTTGAAAACCCTCAGAGATATTTTCATGTTTTTCAGGTTACTACAAGTATTATTATAATATGGATGGTGAACAATGCCTTCCATAATTTGAATACTGTAGTTTGTTTGCTATCCATTCAGTAAATGGTCATGTGATCTCATGGACCATTACAACACCAGAGCCCTGTAACCAGAAGTCTGTATCCCAAATGTTACACCAAGATCAAATGACACATGCTGACTTTGGCACATTATTTTGCGTTCCATGAGTGGGTTACATGAAATTTCCTCGCATACATGAAACTATGGACTTTATCTCATTGAGGAAAATTAGAAGTTTAAACTGAGTTTATCCTGTTAAAATTGCTCAATTACTATTGAATTGCAATTAAGATTTTCAGCGTGATAAAAGAGCCATTATCCTGGGAATAACCAGACAATAACCAGGCAATAAACAGCAAGAAAGCATTTTGGGGATTTTCCCATGAATGATCTGTTGCTGTTTATTCTCTGGTTATTCACCAGTTAATGGCACTTTAATCACTTTTCAACGCAACAGCGTGTGAAAACCTTTATCGCAATTGGATGATATTAATGGAATAATCCCTGGATCATGGCCATTTAATTGCAATATCATGTGAAAATCTTAATAGTGAATGCGTAATTTTCATGGGATAATCCCAGTTTGTACTTCCAGTTATCTCCATGTGAAAAAATCCTATGAACAAAAAGAAATCACTTGCTGTGTTCTCCAGAAGATCCAGTTAAAAGATACATTCCACTATGCATTTTCTGAAAGGCAGTTCCACAGCATACAGTAGATTTTGGCACACAGTCAACAAACATAGGATAGGATTGCAAGACTGCTGTTGATTTGCTGTTAATGTTCTTTTCCCAGGCAGCAAACCCATTTTGGAAAGCAGAACCTCTGTTTTCATTAAGCCTAGAATGGAAACATGGATACAAGCATAAAGACAGTGTCTGACAAAGTCTCTTCAGAGAGAGCTCTACATTGAAACTAGTCTAGAGCGCAGAAGTCTTAACACATTTCCTGCTCTATTAGCTTTATAGGGTTGGCTCAGATAAAACAGCCTATTCTATCCTGCTGCTTAAACAAGACAAATGGAAGCCATAATGTCCTTGCCCATTCAGCGTAAGATATTAGTTCTGACCATGACTGCCCTTCTAGTTACAGGATACCAGTAATTGCACCAACTTGTTAAGGTGTTACAGGATAATTCTGCAGCCAAGAGTAGCTTTAAAAAAAAGAAGAAAAGATAATGCAAATCATTCGAGGGCAAAACTGCAGAGACCCTTTACACAAAGAGTGAGTAGAGTGTGACCCATGAGCCAGATATAGTTTCCTCAGAAGGCCCAGCGCCACCCCCACTACCTGCATGGCCCAGCTTGCCCTTTATTTATTTATTTTGCTGTAGGAGAAGGTATGGGGATAATTTTGGTATGTTCTTCCCTCTAAGGGTTCTTTCCCTCCCAAACTGGAAGTAACCTTTGACCATTTTGATTAAAAAAAAATAGACACACACTCAAACGTAAATTGGAACACACTCCCTCGGAGTGTAGTGGAGTCTCCTTCCTTGGAGGTCTTTAAGCAGAGGCTAGATGGCCATCTGTCGGGAATGCTTTGATTTGGATTTCCTGCATGGCAGGGGGTTGGACTGGATGGCCCGTGCAGTCTCTTCCAACTCTATGATTCTATGATTCTATGAAATTACAGCAGGAGAACAAAAACATACTGAAATTTTCTCATTGGTTTCTAGAGGCTTGGAGGCCCTGTGCAGATCAGCCTTAGAGGTCAGCTTGGGGGAGGGGTTGGGGTGTAGTGTCCACATGATGCACGCCCCAACACCATCGGGGTGGTGTGATACCACGTGCTGCTCCGCATGGCACATGGCATCACGGCGCTCCTCTGATGCTATGTCTGCACAACGTAGCATCAAAGGAGTGCAGAAAAGGTGCGGTGCCGCGGTTATTGCACCCTTTGCAGGGCACAAAAAAGAGCAACTTTCATATAATGTGCTTTGTGCAGTGTTGGACTTTCCTTTCACCTCTGAGGATATCAACAGCTGAACGTTTCTTCAGCTTGAGTCCAACTGCATCATTAGCCACAGTGCTACTTACACTTGTTCTCTGCTCTACCCCAGTAGCTGGTCTAGTGCCTTCCAACTTGGGAGTTTCATCTTCTGGTGCTATCTCTTACCATGACACCTTCTGTGCAATACTAATAAATGTTCATTACAGTGCCACTACTGTTGTCTCTGAGAGATTCTCCACCAGTATCAGTTAGTCTGATCATTTAGTGTGGATCCTCAGCAAATGCCTGTATGACATGAGAGACCCTACCAGCAGTACTAGTACAATCAGCATACTATCAAGGACTGCCTTTGTCCCCAGTGTTTAGTAAACAAGTCTGTGTTGCAAACACTAAAGCTTTTTTTTCAGAAACACATGAGTTTTAACAGGGAGACATCTGCAGACAGAAGTGTCATTATCCACCAACTTTGGCATAAAATTGACAATGTCCCTCCCCAAGATTTTGCGTGCTTCATCTTAACTCACGTACTAATCCAAACATACCAATTCTTTCTTCTATGCCCCCTCACTCACCCAGCCCCCCAGTACTTGCTTGTTCTCATTTCTATGTTCTGTTTTCCATCAACAGACTGTGAGAAGTTTCCTCCTTCACACATCTGCACATTCCTGCTTCAAGCCACATGCATCCTTTTGAGCCACTGCCAATTATTGCTACTAGTACTATATCTCCTATCACTCTCATAATTTCCCAATAAACCTATAACATCCATAAAACTCTTTTATATATCTAAAACATTAAACATGCTTTAAGAGCAACAATCTTATGACAGAATGTGCCAGATTCTGATACATAGCCTCATAGAGCATGCAATTCCACTACCAAAGAAAGATAGTGTCATTGGCATGCGATTCAATATAGATGTTCTTTTATCTCTGCATTCCCCCCATGTTCTTTGTCAGCTTTGTTCTGGTTAAATCAATTGTTTGTAGATCAGATAAGATCTTGTCCACAGGGAAACATCTTTTGTCTCTTGGATACCATGAAAACAGATTTGAGAAGGATAGAAAGTCTAACTGGCTTTGTAGTAAATATTGTATTGTTAGCACTTCTGCTTAGGAAGGTGAAATGAATGGGAGAAAGAAGGAATATTTTAAAGACTTCATGAAAGTTGGAGTAATTAATGGTTATGTTTACCCAAAGACACTTAGATCATGAGAATGATAACCAGACATAACTTGAATCTTGTGGGTAGAATTTCCACAGCTTGGAAAAAGTATTTTTTGTACTTTACATCTTCAGTAAAATGGCATTTTTTTCCTAAGCTGTCCTAAGATGTTACTGTACTGAAATGTACACAGTGCATTGTAGGGAGATGATTTTTGCAGATCTTTTTAAAGTTACTTACATGCAGGTTTATTAATAAAACACTAAATAAAAAGATTGAAGACAAAAGGCACATTCATATATCCAGGTGTCCTTGGCTCTTGGGTCATGATTACTCCTTATCACATCATCTTGACTCTTCTCTATTGGGACAGCTGAGAAAGACAAAGTGAATAAGTACTTTTTTTTAAAGGAAGCAGTTACAGAATTATTTCCATATATATATATATATATATATATATATATATATATATATATGTATACACATACACATTTTTCCTTGTTATAACACACACTATATGTACTCTCGGGTATATGTTTTGTACTGTTGTACTATAGCTTGTTATTCTGTAAATGTTATTTGGTAACTGATGCCAAACAAAACCCATTAAATTATTATTACTGAAATTATTGTCCTTTTTTCCAGCACCAAATGCAGAATCTAATGAAAAAAGAGCTTCCAAATATGTCAGAATATTCCATCTGTTTTGCTTTCATAATACTCCTCACATTTCAAGACGCTGGCAATTTGGCAGTCTCTAAAGGCAACTGAGGCCATTAAATTCATTGTGGAGATATAATCTGAGTCTCTCTAACAGGAGGAGGGGGGGACTCATTTGGAAAATCTGCATTTGAAATTTCCGTTTGCCTGTGCTTGCTAGTAATACTCTATATTATCATACCAAAAATAGCAGCAGGTGAAACAACAGGAGGCTAGATATAATGAAGGAACAGTGAATTGCTTAGATAGGGATGTAACCCTAGGAGTTGTGGATAGTCGTGCAATTGAAAGAAATGTGATAGAAATATTTCAGATTTTCAGTTCGAACACAAACAGGGATGCTTTTGTTAGACTATTAATATTTAAAGAGATAAGAGCAGGAACAGAGACCAAAAAAGACAAAAAGGTTTTGTTTTCTTTTTTCTTTTTTGTATCAAATTGTTGGACTACAATTTCCACTGTTCCTGACCTCTGTCCATGCTGGTTGGGGCTGCTGGGATCAGAGGTTCCACAGTATTGGGGGTGGGACAACCCCTGGACTACAGGATCTACCAGTACTTATACAATCAAAGACAGTCCCTCCCATCCTGCTGCTGCCCAGACTGGGTTGCTGACTAGGGCGGAAAAATGAAATGCACAGAATATATAGGATGAGGGACCCCTGGCTGAATGAGACCACATGTGAAAGGAATCTAGGAGTCCAAGTAGACCACAAGTTGAACATGAGTCAACAGTGCAGTGTGGCCACTAAAAAGGGCAATGCAATTTTAGGCTGCATCAATAAATGTATAGTGTCTAGATCAAGGGGAGTCATAGTGCCACTGTATTCTGCTTTGGTCAGACCTCACCTGGAATATTGTGTCCAGTTCTGGGCACCACAATTCAAAAAGGATGTTGAGAAACTAGAGAGTGTCCAAAGAAGGGTGACTAAAATGGTGAAGGGTCTCTGGAAACCATGCCCTATGAGGAATGACTTGGGGAGCTGGGGATATTTAGTCTGGAGAAGAGAAGGTTAAGAGCCCTGTTTAAATATTTGAAGGGATGCCATACTGAGGAGGCATCTGCTGCTCCAGAGAACAATGGATGCAAGCTACAGGAAAAGAGATTCCAGCTCAACATTAGGAGGAACTTCCTGACAGTAGGCACTGTTTGACAGTGGAACACACTTCCAACTCTACGATTCTATGAGTAGGAATGATTGGATTTGTGGTCCAATTCATCTGGACAGCATAATTCTTGGGAAAGCTGATAAAAAAACATAAGAAGAATCCTGATGGATCAGACCAAATACCTATCTACTAAAACATCTTGTACCCCATGGTGGTCAACCAGATGCCCATAGAAGTTTCACAACAGGATGGAAAAGCAATAGCCAACTTCCAATACTATAGAATTTGGAAACATATTTATTACATGTTAATTACACATTATTAGATGTGTTGGTATTCTTTTTCTGAAGTGAACTGAAGGCAGAATACATGGTTTTCCTCCTCCCTGCTTAATCATCACAACAACCCTGTCAAATCGGTTAGGTTGAAAAATATTAAATGGCAGAAACCCAGGTTCATGACTCTTTACGTTGCATGACTCAGTGTGGAGTTGAACTTCCCAGTGTGGAGTTGGACTTCCCAGGTCCCAGTCCTAAATTCTAACCACTGCTCAACACTGGCTCTTCAGATCTGGAGATTTTATATAGCTAGTAGCTGCTGATTACCCCAGTGGGATTTTGTCTTTGGAAAGAGCAAAGGGAAAGCAAAGGGGTTTAATTTTGCAGCCATGGGATTTTGCTGAAAGAGCAAAAGGAAAAGGAAGGGTTTTTAACTTTTCCCCTTTCTATGACAGGAATGAGGGATTTTCCCTTTGGAAAAAGCAAAAGGAAAGGAAGGGGTTAACATTGTTCCTTCCAAAGACAGAAACAAGGGATTTTTGCCTTTGGAAAGAGCAAAGGTGAATGAAGGGGATCAGTGTACTTCACCTCCCAAACTGCTGCCATGCACACACAAGGCCCAGCCTCTCCACCTGATCCTGGTATTCACTTTCATCTCTTCCTCTCACTCCTGAGCTGAAAGGGATGCTGAAAAAGCATTCAAGCACCTCCCCTCTCTGATTCAAGTCTGAAGTTGGTGCCCCTCTTGAGAAACTGTCACACCACTCTGCGGGGAAGGCATGCCTCACTGCTTGAGAATCTAGTGATTACACCATTGGCTATGTGCATTATCACATGGGAGGAATGTCTCCCAATTTCAAAAGAAAACAAAGTAGGGCCAATTCGGAAAGAAACGCTATTACGCAAATGGTTATCAAATGCACAGAAGAATACAGCGCCCATCCCAAAGCCAAAGTAGTGTGAATGAAAAAGAAATTATCTTTTCTTTTTCTAGTCTAGAATTCGAATTAGCATCCCTGCACATGTGCAGTGAGGGCAGAATATCATGAGCTTTTTACACTTCCAGCAGGGCTTGTCTCCGGTTCCCGTTTTTTGGCTTTGTTTCACATTATTTGTTCTTTCATTACCCCTATTTCATGTTATTATGCAATTCACATTACTTGTTCATTCATTACCCCTTATTTCACATTATTTAGGCAATTCACCAATTCAAAATCAGTCCAAAGCAACCTTGTACTTGGTTTGAGCATTGGACTCTAGAAGGCAGGTATTGAATCCCACTGGGAGACCTGATGCACATCACACTTTCTCAGCCTCCTCAGAAAATGGCAATGGCAAACCCCATCTGAATAAACCTGCCAAGAAAACCCAAATAGCGGGGTGGGGGGGGGGTCTCCAGATGGTTGTGTGTGTGTGTATGTGTCTGTGTCTGTGCCTTTAAGTCTCCAGCTATGGGGGGTGGGGGGGTGGGGAGAGAAGGAGTCCCTCCCATTTGGGAGAGCTTTGCTGCAGCGGTCCTCTCTGGTTCTAACCTGGCCCATTGGGAGTCCCATTGAAGGCAATGGTGCTGCCTCACCATGAGTCGGAAGAGGGGAAAGGGGAGGGGAAGCTGTGCAGGAACCAGAGCTGGCAACTAAAGCTACATCCGCACTGGAGAAATAACCCAGTGTGGCACCGCTTTAACTCTTTGTGGCTCAAAGCTATGGAATTCTGGGAGTTGAGGTTTGTTGTGAGCCCAGAGCGATGCCCCTGAGGGGAGGAAAACAGGCACCCCCCCCCATTCCCCAGACTGCCTCATGCCATCATCCCCCAAAGGAGGAGGAAGGAGGGAAGAAGAACTTCTCTTTGGGGCTAATAAACAAAGGGAGGAGTTTTCTCTCTTTTTGAAGCCCCCTGGCCCTGCATAAAGGCAAAAAGGGGCAAGGTTCCCTGAGGGGCACAAGGGGCAAGGTTCAGGGCAAGCTCCAAGCACACCATTTTAGGCAGAGAGAGAGCTTGCAGGATGCCTAATGGAGAGCCTCCCCCCCCCCACTCTTTCCTGTCAAAAACAGCTGCTTTTCCTCCCGGCTGCTGGGGAAGACCCAGGAGCCCTGGAAGCGAAAACAAAACAGAGAATCATGGGAATTGATGTGTGTGTGTGTGTGGGAGGGGGGAATACCAGGGCCAAAACAGACATGCATATCACACCAAATAACATCCAATGGAATGCAAAAGTAGCCTGGGAATAGGATTTGTGAATTCACTAGTTCACCGAATTTACTTAATTTTCAATTGCTGTGAAATTGCGTTTGGAGTGCATTCAGAATGCCAGTGAATGTGTATGATAACCTATTGTACAATAACGTGAATATCCATGATTGCATTTGGGATGACACCGGATTATATTTCCAATTTCCATTGTGTGATAATGACCTATGAATCAGTCTGATTAATTCACTTTAAAACCATCTTAGGTATTAGCCATCATATCCGTTTGTCTGAAATATAAATATAAAATTATAAATATAGTCATGGCAGCTAAAAAATAAAACAGAAGATCAGCATTGTGGAGGGAATATTTAATCATTTTTCTTTCTGTCGTTTCCCCCTGAAAATGATGTTCTCTATAACACCAAAGATACAGGTACTGCAGGATGAGGAAGCAGCTTGTGGAGGATTAATGAAAAGAATTCCACAATAGTTGGGAAATGACTATCCTCTACCCACATCCAATCCTAGCTTGGGAACATAACATTTTTGGACTCCAACTCACAAAATAACCCAGCTAGCACAGCCACTCAGTGATCTGGTTGCAAGATTCTGGGTGTTGCCTTCTAAGTAAGCATGGTTTCCAGGCTCTGTCTTGACTCTACAATAGCTGATCTTCCATTTTAGTTTGCAATTTCCTTCCATGTCTGAAAACAGGATGGTACATGTCTTACTCACATTTTCAAGTCTGAGTGTCTGAACTAAACTAAACTTCTGTGTTAGTTTGCATATGTAAGTACAAATCACACACAAAAAAAAAACCCTGTTTTTTTATTATTAGAAAACTTTCTGTATGCTGTTGCTAGTCTGCCAGAATAATGCACTGGGGAAATTGTTGCTACAATGTGAGGAAAATGTCATTGCATTATTAGGGTCATGGAGACTCTTATCAAGGTAAATAGATATGGAAGTTGCAGGATAAGGTGACGCCCTTTGAAATCCATCAGTGTCAAGATGCCAAGCAACTAATGCATATTGTCCACTTCCTGAGATGTCTTTTTGGATTATTTTATCAGGACTCGTCAAGGTTAAAATAGTAGCTATTTCTTATCAAAGAACCTTAGCAAAGTGTCTCATTTTTGGAACTTATTGAGCCAGAACTACTCTGCTTTTCTTCTGCCACGGAGATTCAGCAGCCTTGAAACTGGGCTTCAGGTGCTGCATGCCACCATAGGTTGCCCTTTCCCCATTTCTTGAGTGTGGAAGAAACATATGCCTTCTTTCATGCCTTTTCCTAGGCACTCAGAAAACATCCACTGACCATTTAGCCCCCAAATCTGATTAACAATTATGTGCCTGGCTAATTCGTCAAGGATTGTTAAGGAAATCTCTGGCAATGCTACTGTCTGTGTTAATTTTCTCCCAGTCTTGCACTAATATAATTTGGCTCTTAGAAGTGCTTTGTGGCTTACTGATGATGGAAATGTCTGCATGTGGTGGGGAACAATTGTGTTTTCTGATCCTGCTCCCCATCTCCAGGTTGCTCCTGCTCCACAGACTCACCAAAATTCATAGAGACATACATTCTGTGTATTGTCCCTTAATTTGGAACAGTACATGGAGTGTGCATCAGAGACTATGTGTACTTGAGGTGAGCATATAAAGATCTCTGGATGCAAGTCAGAATCAATATATAGAACGAGAGGTAGGCAATTTCATGAGGTCAGGGGACCCATTGCCACCTCACTCATAACTGCACCCTTTCCATTGCTGCCATTTTGCTGAAATTTAGTAATATAGGTTGAGTCTCCCCTATCCAGAACTCCAAAATGCAAAATATTCCAAAATCCAAAATTGGGTGGCTGAGATAGTGACACTTTGGCTTTCTGATGGTTCAGTGTGCACAAATTTTGTTCCATGCACGCTATTAAAAATATTGTGTATCAAATTAACTTCAAGCTATGTGCATAAGGTGTATATGAAACATAAATGAATTTGATGTTTAGACTTGGGTCCCATCTCCAAGATAGCTCACTGTATATATAAAAATATCCTAAAACCTCAAAAACTCCAAAATTCAAAACACTTCTGGTCCCAAGCATTTCAGATAAGGAAGACACAACCTGTACAACAGTAACAGTAGTGCACCCCCTCCCCACCATTAATTGAGTCAGTGTTATTTAAACTGAAATACATGGAAATATGTTTGTCTTGTTTTGAAGCCAGCCTCAAAAGGCTTCTGCTGATACTAATTTGCTTATCCAGTTCAAATGTGTTGAAGTTTTTCATTTAAATTCCATGTATATATTGGCATATGTGAGTTTACAGTAACATTATGGACCAGCTAAAGTACAGTTTGGACAAACTGAAGCACAAACTGATTTTAGCCTTATAACCAAAATATTCTTCATACATGGCAGAATTATCTCTTGGACTGCTTAATGGCAAAGTCTCAAACCTTGTTTCAAGTGGTTAATGGGTTTTAGAATGTAAGGATATTTTGCACAGGATAATATGACTTAGACTAGATTTTATGGTATAAAGAAAGGGGCTACTTTTGAAATCTGTTACTGAGGAAATGGACAAAGGAAGTGTTTTTAAAAGGCATTTTGGAAGGAAATGCATTTTCAGCTGTCATCTGGCCTTCAGTACTGGTGACTCTAAAAATTTACAGAGTATAAAAGCTATTTCCCAAAAGTTAAAATCACCCATCTATTATGGCTGAAGATATGCCCCCCCAGGAAATTTGGACTACAGATCAATCTTCCATACTAACTCAGAACATGGACATATTCATAGATGCTTCTTCTACCTTAACCTTCAGCCCCCAGTAAACACTATAGCATAATCCCATTAGCCAGCCCACTATCTACACAGTGCATTGCTGCTAATAGTGCTGTGGAAGAACTGCAATAAAACCAATGCTTTGATACTGCCAGCATCTACAAACATGAGATCTGCACTGCTGTCCCATGCACAGCTAGAACATCTTTACTAGTCCAGTCCAATTGTTGCATTATTTGAGATTATCAATTTCCATTATGTTTTAATGTCTTTCATCCATAGTAAATCAGTGGTATGGGATTTACCCTGGTGGCGCAGTGCTTAAATGCCTGTACTGCAGCCACTCACTCAAAACCATAAGGTTGCGAGTTCAGTCCCAGCTAAGGGGGTATAAGAATGGCTCAGGATTGCAATCTTGTGAGGTCTCTAAAATGAGTACTCAGCTTGTTGGGGGCAATTAGCTTACAGGTGTAAACCGTTTAGACACTGTTAGTTCAGTATGAAGCAGTATATAAATGAAACTGTTTGTCTACGGGATTCAGCTCGCAAACATGATGTAACTTGAAGGTAAGATTGCATTCTTAGATGTAAAGTTTCTTTCCTACTTTCTGTTCTACCTGTTTCTAACTGCAAATAGTTTCTGGACACCTCTCAGAAAAAAAGGTTAAATGACATGGCCAGATTAAATCGGTGTTCGTAAAATGTACATCTGAAAACCTGCTCTGGAAAACAGAGCCAGTTCTGTAACAATGACAGTTTAAGATTGCATCGTAATGGTCCACAATATCAGAGAGTGGGGGTAGATCTCTTGCCTTTACTTGGCTTAGAAGTTCAGGTGAAAGCAAGCATTATAAATGTGTCCATGTTTAGAATTTGCTTGTAGAAGTGATGAGCATCTACAATTCCTTGCTTTTAACAGAATAAAATTAAAATTAAAATGCTGTTTTGGATTTCGAATCCGTGGGATGGAAGCAGTGGGATCCTTGGGCGAGAATGATTATGTCCTCTTAGAATTGTTATGCAGAGGAAAGAGAAAGCCAAGCATAATCAGACACTTTGGACTTATGAGATCCAATGCATAGTCATTATTAACAAGCAAAGACAAAATCATGATCAGTCCCTTTAAAATAACCAAAATACAATGCAACCCCATAACTATGGAGAATATGCTCCTAGACTAACCATGGAAACATGAAACTGCAGATAATGGTGTACCCTATTGAAATGAATGACTTCCATCAATGTTGGAAGACCTAGAGATTCCTAGATAGAACACCTCTCTAGACATTTCTGGGTCCTCCAGCAAAACTCTATGGTAAATTTCTACCAGAAAGAATCAACTGAAGGAGCTAGAAAATGTCTAAAGAGAACATATTTTTACAGACACAGGTAAGTGAAACTGTGGGTACTAGTTCCATGGATGTGGGGGATTGCCAATACTATTCTTATTATCAAGGCATCACTCTACATTATTTACAAGTCAGTAATCCAGTCTGTGTATTAAGAAATCCAAATTCTTTTGTTGTGGCATTTCCCATTTATTACATTCATGCAGTGTCTCTGAGCAGAAGGTTAATTTGCTTATTAGAATCCTACCCTTATTTCTCATAATAAAATACAGTGTAGCCCACTTAGGCATCTAAGCATATTCAATTGCTACTTTACTGTCTTCCATAGTTAAAATGTCAGGGATTATGCAGATATTTTCTTTCTTGTTTTTGCTAAGCAAGAAAACAGGATAGAAGAAGACTGTGCTCAAAAAACAAATTGAAAACAGCCTCCTTCAGCATTAAAATCTCTCTGGAAAATGTCGTTTTTAGTAATGCTCTGCTGAAGAAAACCTATACCTGATGTGATGGTTTTAGGTTATGCAGGCAATGTAATCACTGCTTTGTAAAGAAAAGAACATTGTGAAAAGTTCTGGAAAACAGAGGAAGGAATAAGATTTTTAAAAAGAGGATAATCTTATTTTAGCTTCTCTGTGGGATATCTGAAACAATCCAGCTATTTCTCAATTAATCCAGTGCATGTATTATAGTTAAACACATAAGATAAATATAGATTCATGTGTACATTTTTACCTTAGGAGCTTCAGGGAGCATACATAGTCCTTTCCTCCATTTTGCATCTCACAGTAACCTTGTGCTGTAGGTTGTCTCAGAATCAGTGACAGGTTGAAGGTGACAGTGAGGTTCATGTTCAAATAGGAATTTTAACCCAGCTGTCCCCAGTCCAAGTCTTCAAGCAATCACACTCTCTCAATAATATCATGTTTTCGTGTGCATATAACAACATGCTTGATTCTGTGGCCATCAACTGGAACTTGCATCCAGAATAGATAAAGTGATGCAGGAATACCTAGCTACCTATTAATTTAAAACATCAATGTTAGATAAACTACATCAATAATCTGTGAGAAATTTTGGAGGACAGGAGAGGTCCCAGCAGAGGAGAGAAAGATTTTAGAGCAGAACATACAGTCTGTCTGTGAACTGCGAGAAAGGAATGCTGTGATTACTGAAAGCCAGCATAGGTGTGTGAAAAACAAGATATCCCACAGAGTTATAATCTCTGTAGATGAGGGGAATGCTGTGTATATCTTGATTTTGGTAAGGCTTTTGACAAGGTTCCCTATTCAGACAAGCAGGTAAATGTGGGCTAGATAGTGCTATTGTTTGGTGTATCTGTAATCAATTGACAGAACAAACCCAGATGTTCAGTAATCTTTTCCTCTTCATTCTATATCACTAGAGAAATGAGTCGTGATAAATGTAAGGAAGAAAAAATGAAATGCACAAATATTGACAGTGAGTGACATCTGGCTAGACAACAGCATATGTGGAAAGGATCTAGCAGTCTTAGTCGATCACCAGCTAAACACGAGTCAACACTGTGATGCAGTAACCAAAAAAAGTCAATGGAGTTGCAGGCTGTATCAACAGGAGTATATTGTCTATATCAAAGGAGGTAATCATCCCAATCTGTTTTGTTTTGGTCACACCTCCACCTGGGATACTCTGTCCAGTTGTGGACATTTTCATGTTCACTGTCTAGCTGAAACCTGTCCAGAGGAAGGCAACCAAGATTGTAAACGGTCTGGGGGGAAAAGCCCTATGAGAAACTACTTAGGATGCTGGGTATGTTTAGCTTGTAGAAGAGATGCTTGAGAGGTAATATGATAGACATCTTTTAGTATCTGAAGGGATGCCTTCTAGAAAATGGAGCAAGCTTGTTTTCTGCTGTTTTCTAAACTAGGAAACAAACAAATTGATTTAAATTACAAAAAAAAGTGATTCCATGTAAACATTAGGAAGAACTTGCTGGTGGAAGAGCAGTTTGAAAGTGGAATAGACTGTCTTGAAAAATGGTGCCCTCTCCTTCTTTAGAGATCTTTAAATAAATGTTGTATGGCCATCTTTTCAGAGTTCTTTAGTTGTGTATTCTGCATGGTAGGGGATTGGACTACATGGTTTTGTTTTCAATGCTTATGAATTTTGTTTGTTTTCTTCAACTGTATGCCCTTCTCCAGTTGTATGTGGGTAAAGATAGTAAAATCTACTCATCCATCAAAAAGTGATACCTTTATTGGACCAACCAAATGCAAATAAATACATGTTGCAAGTATTCAAAGTTTCACTGGCTTCTTCATCAGACAAAGATGTTAAAAAGCATACAGGAAAGGGGGGATTCTAGGTGAGATCTAACCAAAACAAAATAGAAGAAAATAAAATAATTAAATATTACCATGTTCTGGCCATCTCTGGGAAAGAAATATATAAATAGTAAGCAGAAATATATTGTTATGCCTTCAGAGTCAATAGTCTTTGAGTTCTCCTAGAATTCATGAAAATGGGCGTAGGTGCCAGAATAAAGAGTTTGACATGCATGGTAGTATTTCCAGGTAATTAGACCTCAGTATTTAATAAGGTTAGGCTCATGGAAGGGCATAGGTAATAAATTGCTTTACAGAGCAAAGCCAATACTATCAGATGAATCAGTAAACTTCAAAGGAAGCACTATAGCTTCTGCCAATTGTGTATTCTTCCATGAACAGCATTTGAGAATGTGGGATCTAGTCTCTGAAAATGTATCCTATAATAAATGGATTAGGCTCTGAGTGCCACAGAACTCTGTGGTTTTGCTGCAGCAGAGTGATGCAGGTGCCCTTACAGAATGTATTGCCAGCTATTCTGCTGAAATCTAGTTAGACTCTTGAAATAAGAGTCAAATAATGTTGCTGGCTATCTTAAACATGTCAGTTTATCAATTGTCAATCTTGACAGTCATATCTAAAAGAAAAGATAACAACCAGCCATCCAGATGAAGCCTCAGCCCCTGCTTAGAAATCTCCAAGGAGATACAGGCTCCAATAGGATCATAAAAATTGCAGACTTCCATAATAAAAGTTGGCATGTTCTCCTTAATCATATTTTCAATCTTAACATAATCTTTGTAGATTATGTCAGTGGTATATTTTACAGACCAAGTTTTAATATATTCCCTGTCTCAGCCTGCTGATCATTAATATCAGAAAACTAGGCTCTTGGCTTGTACTAGCACCAGTTGACATCAGTGGTTCCTGAGGTCTCACGAGGGCCCATCACCATGCCAAGCACCAACCTCAAATGCTAAATACACTCACATGGGTCTGTCTGTCCCTTCAGTGTCCCTTTGCCCAGTATTGGAACCTCTGTAGCTTGGCTGGTGTCTTCCATTTTAATCTCTTCATAATGTTTCTGGAGCTTGCTAGCATATGCTACACTCTTCCCACTGGAGAGGGGTTTTTATAATTAATGTCTAGCATTGTGCATGTTCCAAGGCCATGATGACCTGTGGAAATTAGGAAAATATGCATGTGTAGGAGTCATACTGACCTGAGGACATGAGTGAGACCTGGAATGGATTTGGTGAACACCTTAGACCCCAGGAAATGGAGGCAAAGGGAGTCCCATCACAAACAATCAGAGACTATACCTTTCACTTCACCTCATGACATGGTCCTAATCAACCTTCCTATCTGACCATCCAGGACCTCCTTTTGATCTTATAATTTACCCACAATTTCAAAGAGACAGTGGCACTGTTGGTGGGGACCCCCAACCCTCCCTCCACTTTTTAAAGTAAGAGGCTCTACTATTACTCCATTGTAAAGCTACTTCAAAAAGGGCCTTAGAAGCACTGTATAGAGTCCTTGCCTCCTAGTTGACTTTCTGCCTCTGCTTTCATTAGTGCTTGATTCTAACATCTACCTGAGTTCATCTCTTCCTCAGTTTTCAATCTATCAAGGAGCATGTTTGTTTTCTGTTGGTGTTGTATTTAATAAAGAGTAATGAAAAATCAACAAAACTGATGTGCATTTCCCAATATATGGAGATTTCAGAGAAACGTGACTAAGGCCCGTTCCAGACGGGCAAAAAGTACATACTAGGTACATACTAGGGTTAGGAAAGGGAGTCCTTTCTGGACACCCTAACCCTAGTATGCACTTGGTATGTACAAAATGGTGGCGCCCATTCTACATCACAACCATGCCGCCTCCAAACGGAGCGGTATGGAAGTGATGTCCAGGCATCGCGCGAGGGCGCCTGGGGCGCCCTTGCTGCAGCACCAGAAGGAGCTCTGAAACGGAGCTCCTTCCAGGTTTGTGTCACTGGGCACAGCCTTTACATGGCTGCACCAGCAACACAAATGAGAAAGGGACTGAGCAGGCCCTTTCTCTTCGTCCCTGCCACTGTCGGGTGTCCTTGTAGCATGAAGCCCCAAGGACACTCCTTTCCAGGCCACAGGGAAGCGGCCTTTTGCCGCTTCCCCCTGGCCTGGAAAGTGGCGGATTGTGGCCTCAGAGGCTGCCGCTGTGGCAGCTGAGGCCCTGATCCAGCGGGGAAAGGGGCGGGAACAGGCCACCCCGAAAGGGCAGTCTGTAAACTGCCTTTGTTCACTGTTTGTAAGATTTGTACATCACAGTGGAGGCTTGAATACATTGAATCAACCTCAGGCCTCTTTCTCAGATAACCTAAATTTATCTGGAAAGTCAACTTGGCTGTACTATTGGAAAGAGAGCTAGAAACTTGAGAGAAAAGTTCATAGATTAGTGATTTGCTTCATTAGCTTTAGTTTCATCCCATGAGAAGTCATCACATAGCAAGGGAGTAAGAAGAGACATTTTGTATTAATTAGTTCATATTTGTACAGTGGTTTGGAGCTACTGTGGCATATTAGCTCAAAGCTCCATTAATATTCATTTGTAGAAATTCTTCATGTTGTGTTGGTCCTACCTTTGGGGTTTTATGTATAGTGATTACCTTTTTAATATAGTGAATATTAGAGAAAACAAAACTATGCCTTTCTACTTACACTGCTGAGTCTACATTGATAATGTCAGTAAACCTTTGGGGTATTTATTAAATAATTCAGGTAAGAATGAGTTTCCTGCTTCAAATGGCTTTCCCCCTATAAGTTATCTAACAGTTTGAGGGAGAGTAGCTGAATGGTGAATTAAGAAAAAGGTCATAGCTTTAATCCCTGGCATCTCCCCAAAACCCTGCTAGGCAGTGATGGCAATACTGGGCTAGATGGAGTAATCATCTGAACTGGTACAAGAGTTCTTCCTATGTTACTCTGTAACCTTAGTATTATTTCACTAATCTTGAGCAGATGGCCTAGAATGTGATGGCTCATTTCTTATGTAATACAAGATGCAGGGGCTGCATTGAACGACTGTTGTTTACCCCAGGATTAGGGAGCCTTCATCCCCTGGTTGTTGAAGAACTGCCCCTCCCATCACTGTAAACATTGGCCAGGATTGCTTGGAGTCATGGGAAATGGAGTACAAAAACATCTGGAGGTCAGCAGGTGTCCTAGTCTTAAAGCCCTGTTTGGCTCACATTCTGGACATCTTGAGGATCTCCACCTCTCAAATGTACTCTTTCCATATAGTGAGTATTTTGCACTTCAGAAATGAGGCTATAAAATGGCAGGAACATGTCAGAAGATAGCATTAGAATATTTACCCATCTTTAGGACATGAACATCAACACAACACAAGGAGTAGTGAAGAGATTCTTCAAATGATCTTCATAAATCTTTCTTCCCCCCCCCCCCAGTTTATGATTTTATAATACTGGATACTAATTTTTCCACCAAAAATAGCTCTTTCCGTGAATATCCTTTCTTCAGAATATTTCTGAAAGCAAACACAGAATTGTTTAATCAACAACTTCAAACTCAAACCTGGAGATATACTAATCATCTTTGATGTAGTCTCCCTGCTCACCAAAGTCCCCATAATGGACACTACGGCATTCATCTGGAAAAAATTTCCTGAAGACATTACAGCCCTGTTTAAACATTGCTTCACCACAAGCTACTTCCAGTCGGACAATGGATTCTATGAGCAGAGAGATGGGGTAGTCATGGGAAGCCCTCTGAGCCCCATGATAGCAAACTTTTACATGGAAACAAAGCAAAGAAAGTTTGGCTACCAGTCCTGAAAAACACCAAAATCAAGACTCAGCAAGTGCAAATGAAAACCACTCAGGGTCAGGGGGTTTCCCAGCAGACAATAGATCACTAATTAAATAGACACCCCAAGGCTTTCCTATTCAACAATAGACCAACACACAGACTAACATGTAAATCATTTTCTCCCAACCAAGGGTCACACAGTATATATACCCCACTCACTTCCATGCCAGTATTCTCTGAAGATACCAGCCACAGATGCAGGTGAAATGTCAGGAATAAACTCTTCCAGACCACGACCACATATCCCAAAATATCCATAAAAAACTATGGATGCTGGCCATTGATAGGTGCATACATTGTAATTACTGAAAGGAAAATATGAGTGCTTTGTAAAACTTGTTTATTTAGAAGAACTCCAGTGAAGAGAGGAACTGTAATGAGGTTGGCCTTTTGCACAAGACCCTGGTGCTTCTTACCCTAAAATGCACCACTGGTCCCCACAAGTTATATTTGTCCTTTTGAGATAAGCCAAATACCATTACTTTGTCCTGCCGAAGTCTATAATTTTAGAAGAGATTAAATAACCAATACTTGCATTTTCCCCCATCTGTGATGTGAACCAGTAACCCCATGAAATTGGATGAGCACTAACCTGTGAAAAACTATTAGCCCTATGTTCTAAGATAAAAATAATAAAATATATAAAAAATTGAAGAGGGTGGAAATCACTTTGTGAACTGGGTTTATATTTGTCATTTTCTTGAGCAGTAGACTATTTTAAAACTTATATGAAGTATCACGTAAGTATTTAAAATACCAAAAGAGCCACAGGAGAGAGAAAGTGACCTTAGTTTGCACCAAAGACTCCTTGCAGAGAATATTAACCCTAGTCATTCATATTAATATATTTTAAAAAGTCTACTTATTTGTGTTAACTTGATTTTGCCTGTGGTGGTGTCAGTGGTATGCCAGACTTGAATTCCTTTTTATCAGAGAACCAGTATGGTGTAGTGTATTGGTTTGATTGCTGGACTAGTTCTATAGGACACTAAGGTTTGAATCTCCATTCAGCCATGGAAATATACCCGGTGATCTTGGGCAATTTACTTTCTCTCAGCCTCAGAAGAAGGCAAGAACAAAACCACTCTGAATAAATCCTGTCAAGAAAACCCCATGATAGATTTATCTTAGGGTCACCATAAATTAGAAGTGATTTATGGCACGCAATTACACCAACAACAAGAAAGCTTTATACAGAAGATGTTTGTTAAAATTTGTTAGTGGGAAGAATAAGATCCCCATTGCAAGATATTTTGGCTTTATGCCTTATAAATTTCTAGGAATCATCACATTTTATTTTATTTTTTTAAAATTTTTTATTTATTTTTTGTAGGTTACATAACATATATGAAGTATAGATACAATGTTATTGCATTTTCCAACCAATTGGTATAAATTCTACTTGCATATCACTTATTTTTATACACAATTAGAAAAGCAAACCTTCTTGATTTTATCAATTCTTCCAACCTCTTTTGACTTACTCAATTTCTGATATCTCTCTTGTTAATCTTAAAAAAGAAAAATAATTCATCACATTTTAAAATTTTTCTTAGACTTTGAATTAACAAGGGTACTTGAAAAGATCCAACTGTAGCAGAGAATTACTTGATTTTGAGCCACACAACTTTGAGCAATGTTTTAAAAATAAAAATACCATTAAAACCTGAATTGCTTCTACTCGGACTGATGGACAAACAATTAGAGAAGAAATATGGAAAGGCTTTACATTATATGACTACAGCTGGGGAAAATGTTTATGCTCAGAGGTGAAAAGAAGTGTAGCCTAAGATCCAGCTCTCAGTGACCTTTGATATCAGATCTATATAAAAAAGGGATATCTTAGGCAAGTAGACCAAATGAGGACTCCCCAGCACAGGAAAACCACCTATGCCAGGTTGATCTAGATGGTTTCACATGGGAGAAGCCCAGGGGACTCAGCTATGGTGGAATCTCTCAAGGTGGTAGTGAGCTGGACTAGGAGATTGTTTGCATATAGCAGACAAAGGCAATTTTCTTCTGGGAATGAAACTCTTTTCATCTGAAAACATTCATACCAATTGTTCGATCGTTATTACATATCACACCCCATTTTTCTCCCCTGGGAAAATCACTAAAGCTTATCAACTCATGAAATCCTGCCCTTAGGACCCATTTCTGGGTATAAATACATGTGCCCAGACAATAGCAAATCAGTCTAGTCTGAAACCAAGCAGAACCTTGATTTCAAGTTGGCATCTCAGTAGCTGGTCATCCCATGTTCCGCAGGCAGCTACTGAGCCATTTTCAACCTGGCTATCCTGAAATTGGAGTTACGCTTCAAGATCGGTAGAGTTTTACTTCTTAGCAACACTGAAACTCACTATTACCTACCACCTTGGAGGTCTTTAAGCAGAGGCTGGATGGCCATCTGTCAAGGATGCTTTGATTGAGAGTTCCTGCATGGCAAATATCCTGCATGGCAAGTTGGACTGGATGGCCCTTGTGGTCTCTTCCAACTCTATGATTCTATATGTTTAGTATGTTTAGTTATGTTTGTTAATTTGATAGTGGTGTGTTTGTTGTGGTGTAGTTATGTATTTGTGTTTTAATTAAAATAATTTTTTTAAAAAAGAAAAGATCCAACCATATGTTTCGGTAGTCCTTTTGGAATCCTTTAGGCTACAAGTTTCTGTGTTTGTTTTACATTTTGTACACAATCTGGTTCAACTAGATTAAAAATCACTTCATTTCTAATTCCATTATTGTATATCATGCAGGTAGCTTAATGGTTAAGACGCTGACTCTGGTGACCACAAGGTCAGCAGGTCAGTTGTTTCAGAGCCAAGCGCCACGTGACGGAGTGAGCTCCCACCATTAGTCCCATGTTCTGCCAACCTAGCAGTTAGAAAACATGTAAAAGCGCAGGTTGATAAGTAGTACCACTTTGGTGGGAAGGTAACTGTGTTTCATGTGCCTTGGCATTTAGTCATGCTGGCCACATGACCACAGAGTCATCTTTGAGAATGATGGCTCCCTCAGCTTAATAATGAAGCACCACTCCCTACAGTTTGACACAACTAGACAATCATCAAAGGGGAAACCTTTACCTTTGTATTACTCAGTGAAGTTTTTAAAAAATCTCAAATACTATTTTTAAAAAGCAGCATTTGCAAAAGCTCTTTTTTGTGCTGGCTGTGTGCCATAATAAATGAAATGGGAAAAAAATCTTTTGTCACTCTCTTTCTTCCTACTCCATAGTACTACAACCCAAAATTTCTGTTATAAAGAAAAGGTTTTATAGTTCAGCAAAGACTACAATGCTACAAAGGCTCTCAGAGCAGTTTACAGATTGTTAATTTGACAGGCCCTCAGGATTACAAGATATATATGTCCAGACTTTATATGCCCAGACCTTATATGCTCCCACCTTATGGAATGGCCTGCCAGATGGGATCCATCAAATTACAAAATAGCTTTAAGAAAGCTGTCAAGATGGATCTCTTCCGGCAGGCCTTCCCAGAATAGCACCTGGCCATGTAAAGATCCATATAAAGATCCCCCCATGTACATATATATGTGACGATTCTGCCCACCATTATTGCATTATTGTTTTTAGATTTTATTGTTTGTAATCTTAATTGTTAGAACTGTTTAATCCTTTTTTAAAGAAAGGGGAGATTGTATATATTGTTGTATCATTTTAATGTTGTATGTCGCTTTGATTGTTTTAACAAAAAGCAGGATATAAATAAAAGTTTTATTTTTTTTATTATGCCTGGTGAGGAAAAAATCCCAGTTGATAAGAATTAAAGCTAATCCCACACACCTTTTCTTATTCCTGCCCATATCTTTCACTCTGCCCACTGTCTAAATAATCCCCAAGATCCTTCTCACACTGGAATTCCATTCCCAAGCTAGCTTTCTCCTCCCCATCATTTATATACTGAAGCCAGAGCCACTGAGAAGCTCTCTGGCAGACGTTGGAAAGGTTATGGTTATTGTGATCTATATTTATATATGGTTTTATTGTGGCAATTTCATCCGGGGAGGGAGGGTGAGGGTATTCGGGGGGGTTGTTTTGTTTGATTATTTTGTATTGTATTAACCTCTGTTATTACCCGCCTCGATCTCCAAAAAGGAAGAGGCAGGATATAAATACTTTATTATTATTAAGAAGTGTAACCATTTTCTTCTCCAAGTTTCTAGTGCTCAAGGATCTTGTACCTCTGATTGCAGTTTTCCATAAGGTTGCCACTTGACACATGCCTGACTTTTGCAGACTTCCAAGCCCAAACACAGGCATGTTATTTGCAGACTTCAGCGTCTACTGTTTCCATACTTTCATGTCTCCCCCAACCCATTTTCAAGTCTTTGTAAGAAAAATAAGTGTGTGATATATGTTTCTATAAGATAGGCATGTGTTGGCAGGATTAATGTGTGCATCCGGGTGCTTAATTGGACTCCTAACCTATTTATGAACAATCAGCACCTGCTGAGCTCTGTATGCATTTTTGAACCCTGGCTCAACTTTTTACAGATGTTTGTCTACTTAAGACTTGTGGTGCCAGTCTAAAAAACCTCCCAGTTCTTTCTTCTCATATCTTTAATAAGGAAGCCATATATCTTGCCTATTAGTTTTTTTGGCAACAAGCCATATTGCTTAAATGAAAGACAAGTGTGTGTCATGTTTTCATGTATGCAACTAACTTCTGCAGAATTTTCTATTTTAAACTGAGCAACATTTGCAACCAATGACAGTTTCTATGATTCAGCTTTCGACCAATCTTCATGTGTCATGACAGTGTCTCCAGCTCCATACTCATATATGCTCTTCTCAGTACCTTTCCTGAAGAATCAACAAAGCTTCCTAGCTAACCAGCTTCAGGAATGTCCTCCTGCCTGCCTAGCTCCACAGGAATCTCTCTCACTTTCTCTTTGAATTCCAGTTTGGCATTATCAACCCATGTCCATCAAGTATTAAGCAATAATGCCTGCTGGGCTTAATATGAAGAAACCAGTTGCTGCTAGCCAGAGATCTTACTTGGTATCATACCAAACATGTAAATATTTAGAAGAAGCAGTCTGCTGTTATTGCCTAAGGCATTTGTACAATAATGACTGGCTATATTCTCTCTGCATGTTATTTTTTCATTGTCCTGTTTTATCAAGTCAGTAGATATTTCACAGATACACACCAGCTTCAGAGTCTAGTATCCCACAGTTGTGTCAGGGTGACCTCCCCCCCCCCTTTTTTTTTTTTTTGGATAAAGTAACTTATACACAGTCACCTGAAACATTAAGTAAAGCAAGTTCAACTGAATATGCCACTGCACGGTGAAGTTATATTAGTGTTGCTGTGGTGAATATCATAAATGGTACTATAGAATTTTCCATAGTCCTGCATGCTCCTCGATAAAGAGAATTGTCATGTTGTTCATCAAGAAAGCATTATGTGTTTTCACCCTATCCCCTCCCACACGCCTTTCTCCTTCTTGTCCTCTCTGACTAAGGTGGAGTCTCAATCCAGCAGTTTACAGCAGAAGACAGTGTAATAAAATTACATATAAAGCCCAGCATGTCATGGTTACTGATGTTAATTGCTATCAAGTTGACTTTGACTTATTGTGACCCTATGAGTGAGACCTCCAAGTCCCCCTCTTATCAACATCCCTGCTCATGTCTTACAAACTCAGGGCCATGACTCCTTGATTGAGTCTTCCATAATGTTATCCCCTGTCTATTTCTCCAAATGGTGAGAAGTTCCAGCTTTCCAGCACTTACAAATGCATAATTTTATTTGGAAGGAAACTGCTGGGAGTTTAATGCAGTTTTGTAATATTTAAATTCATTTGCAAACATACAGGTTGATATAAGTGGGGATGGAATATAAGCACTCTAACATAGGTTTAAATTCCTTGTCCCTCATTTCCAGCTATTTCCAATTCATACAGAAGATTTAAAGAAAATTATTCCCATGGAATCATATCACTTGCATTTTATTTAACAAATAACAACTTTGGCAAGGCTATTCAAGGAATTTCCAGTGGTGCTTCTGGCGCCGTTCACTCTCTTGTTTACAAACTCCTTCCATTCTTACAGCAACTTGCTGCATATTTTCACACACACACACACACATATATATCATGTATCCTATGGGTTCTGGTTAAATTATATATGGTTACTAGTATATGGTTACTAGAAACAGGTAAGTGGGAATCAGTCATTTGAATGCTGTCACATGTGGTCTCAGGTGTCCTGTCAACTCATCCTGGCTCATCTTATAAAATCTGGATGGACCAAGTATGTGGTAAGTCCTACTGGAGCTGAGTCAAATGGTCTGTAGCAAGTGATTAAACTAAGAAGTATGAAATAGCTTCACTCTGGCATGAATTTAGTAATTTAGCAAAAGCTAGAACACCTGGCATTCTACTCTACCCAGATGCCTAGCAGCGATCAATTTTAGTTAAGGAGCACTAGTAAAATATTCTTTGCATGGAATACATTGCTTGAGAAGCAAAGCAAACCACATATCTCCAGCACTGGCTTTAGTCATTCATCTCTGTTGTCTCTAGAGAGTGCTCCTGTGTGCATGAGCTGGCATTTCAGGCTGTTTAACTCCAACAGCCATCTTAAAGATAGACTGCAAGTGGCCAAGAAATGATAATTCATTAGAAACCAACCTAGAAGCCAAGAAGACTAAAATGATGCATCCATAATAAAAGCTTGCATGTTAGTGACTGACATTTCAAGCTGCTGAATGTTGCCATTTAAAATATGCGGATGAACCATATTGCAAACTATTACTGTAATAAAAATGAAGGTTCGTAAATACATGAACAATAATGTACAAAAATAAATCTAATTAAATATAAAGCATTCAGCTTAATATGTCCCTAGAGTAACTCTGGATCATTATGCATAACACTATAAAGTCTAGCTTTCGGTCTGCCTGCAGTGTCACATTAGATTTATTTATTGGCAACAGATACTCAAAATGCAGGTGCAGTTGATGCTACCCTGTACTTTGCTAATGCCTGTAAAATGAACCCTATGGTAATACAGGAGCTTTGTGCGCATGATATATATTCATTATATGCTTATCCCATATACTGTGGAACAGCTCCAGAACAGTCAGAGGATGCATACTTGTGATATAAACAGGAACATAAGACAGTTCCTTACTTTGAGTCTGACCTGTGCCCCATTTAGCTGCCTGTTGTCTAGGTTGCCAGAATGAAAAGTTGAGACTTTTGGTGGTTGTGTACAAGAGGGAATTTCAGCAGATATTGCCTGTCTCACAACCAGCTAAGAAGCAACACTTGGTGAAATTTCCTCTTCTAAACAATATTAAAGGTACAGGAGTGGGAGTTGCATCTAGTTTTAATTCTGGGAAGTCCAATGGCAATTGGCAACCACTGTTTGGGATTTCAGACTGCAGTTTATTTGAACCTAGTTGGAGAGAAAATGAGACTGCAATCTTCTCAAAGTAATCCAGGTGTGGGGAAAGTGTAGCCCATAGATTGCATATCACCTTAAGGCAAGGCTACCCAACCTTTTTGACTCACAGAGCCCTTATTTCTATGGCAGAGCCCCTAAGAGGCCTACCCTATGTCTTACAAGTTAATGGTGTTTGAGAGTATATAGAAGAATATATTCTTCTTCATTAATTTCATTCAATTTTGAGGAAGTGCATGCGGAGCCATAAAAGCTCCTTGGAGCACAGATTGGAAACTGTGGCCTTAAGGCCTTTGTTGGCTCTCCCCCACCTCCAAATTTTTTTTTTTTTAATTCCCCCATTAGCTGAGACCAGTTGGACAATTTTGCCATGTTTTTGGTATAGCCTCAGGCTGTTTTAGGACCAAAAGAGACAATTTTTACAAAACAGAAGAACCCATCTTTTGGGCCTAAAACAGCTGTGGGGTTGAATTACCAAAATTTCCTCCTCCCTTCCTGAATGTGTAGGGAAACATTCTAAGGTTGTAGGCATCCTAATAGTTGCGATGTTGTAAATTAGAACTAGAACATCACAACTGAGCTATGTTCCAAGGTTTCCAGAATGCAGGGTGAACAGATGTCCTTCTTTTCCAGGACATTTCTAGCATGCCTAATGTCATACATTTCAACCTTCTCTCCAGGGGGAATTCCAAAATGCCTTCCATTTCTAGCATGACTAAGGAGCATTAATTTATATCTATATTAGTTTTGGCAGTGTTTGTTTTGTAATGTCCTACATTTTTCTTGAATTTCCTACATTTCACACTGCCTTGTCCTCCTTTGCGGTTAGGACGTTTGGTCACCCTGCCAGAATGTGACTATGTTTCAGACTATAACCACAGCAAACTCACATCCACGAGAACAAAATTTCCCCATCCCTGCATTATAGAGTTGCTAATAGAAGTATCCAGCTTTGCATGAATTAGAAATCCTGTAAGTCCTGGCAATCTTTCCCTCACACACACAGAGACACACATATTCTTTCTCTCCCCACACACTGGTGGTCTTCTTCTCCTTTGCCATGAGAAAATATGTGGAAAGGATCTAGCAGTCTTAGTCAATCACCAGCTAAACACGAGTCAACATTGTGATGCAGTAACCAAAAAAAGTCAATGGAGTTGCAGGCTGTATCAACAGGAGTATATGCAATCAAAGGAGATAAGGTTTAACACCTTCCATAACAAGTTAAAGTCTGGACTGAAACCCAAAACAGATTCAGGAAACTACTGTTTGACACTGTAATAATCATTAATATTAAGCCAATATATGAAGAAATGTAATGGATATACAGGAGACTAATATTAGCAGAAGTAGTGAATATGATGAGAAACTATTAGAAAGAGGGAATCATTCCAGGCACTGAGAGTAGACACATACTGTAATTTCAATAATTCTATTTGAACTGATGACTCAGGCGTAAGTGAGTCATAATGGATTACCATGAAGAGCATCACATTTCACTTGCTAGTAAGATTCTTGGCAGTTCTCCTTCCACTCTGCAGCACACTATGCCACCACCTACATTTGTTATAGTGAACATATGACAAATGCCAAAGCCAAATGATACTTGTTGAGTTTTTTAAACTATGGGCTTTAAAAACAATTGTATGCCTTCAGAGTGGTACAGTCTTGGTATATGATATGAGTGTGTACATACTGACACACACACACACACACACACAGAGAGAGAGAGAGAGAGAGGGAGGGAGAGAGGACTCCTTGGTGTCTTCTGGGGTTTGGTTCCAGGAACCCCACCACCATGGACACTAAAATTCATGGATGCTCAAATCCCATTACATACAATGGTGTAGTAAAATGATGTCCCTTATTATATAGTGGCAAAATCAATGTTTGCATTTTTGAATAGATAGATAGATAGATGATTATATTTTCAAGCCATGGATGATCTCTCTCTCTCTCTCTCTCTCTCTCTCTCTCTCTCTCTCTCTCACACACACACACACACACAGAGCTGGCTGAACTAGTATGTTTATATATAAATATATTCCAACTGCTTGGACTAATGAAGGTGTCAGAAATGTTTGCAGAGCAGTGTTTGCATCACTAAAATTAAGGATTACCCTACTGAAGTTGTAATACATCCTGGCTTCTGAGGGAGAGAGGAGGTAGGCCCAATGCCAACAGGCCTCCCCTAAAGAACTGAGCCCTTCCCAGAAAGCATCTGACTCCATCCTGGCTTCAGAGGGAGAGAGGAGGTAGTCCCAACACCTTCCCTAATTGGGCCTAATCAGAGTAAGAAGAAGGGCCCTCCCTCCAGTCCATCTGCCCTGGTCCAGGCATCAGAGGGAGAGAAGAGCTGCTCGACTTTTCCCCTTCCCCACCCCATTCCTTTCTCCTTTTGTGTCTTGTCTCTTTAGATTGTAAGCCTGAGGGCAGGGAAATGTCCAATTAACAATTTGTAAGCCGCTCTGATAACCTTTTGGCTGAAGAGCGGGGTATAAGTAATAAATATTATGATTATTAAATACAAAATGACACATTCATGTGAACTACCTATGCTAGATAAGGCTGGTGAGACTTGTATCCCAGCAACATCTGGAGGGTTCAGTAGTCAGCTAATTATTTGGATATTTCCACTTATAATAGGGATTTAAAATGCACATGGATCCAAAATCAAGGCTCTAAAATCTCGTCCAATCCATTCTTTTCTGGGATTTTCATTACCAAACATAGGGCCCAAACAGACAGGCCAAAATAAAGCTGCTTCAGACCACTTTGGAAGTGTGCTGTGTAAATAATGCATGTGTCCTTCTGGCCTCTTAAGGTGTGTGTGTCATTTAAACAGCATACCTCCAAAGTGACCTGAAGCAGCTTTATTTTGCCCTGACTGTTCAGGCCCAAAGTCAATTTTTTCAGAATATATTTTCTGATCTGTGGATCCAGCGGAAAGAAAAAAATGATATCAGGACTATTTTTTTCTCTGTAAGAAAATAGTAATAAGTTTATATAGCATTTATCTTTCATTTGTTTGACAGAAAATGTATGAGACAAGAGTAGTAATTACTATATTAATTTCCAAATAAATGTATTGCAGCTAAAGCAGTTGGTTATGTGTATGTGATGTGTCCTTTTTGCTGTTTAATGTACCTGTAAATTATTTAAACATCAGTGCTCCTAATAAACCATTTAAAATAGATTGAACACTCAAGAAAATAATTTCTTTGCATAATTATGGCAAGCTTAATATTCATCTTATCTAGCAACAATGACTCCACATTATTGATAGTTTATTTACTCACTATAATAGCAGTAGCAGAACCTAAAGTATAAATTTAAGGGAGAAAAAAGAAGCATTGCTGGAGACATATTCGGTTATGGTCAAAATGTTAAAGGCACCAATATCTCGGTGTTGTATCAGTGTAGCAATAAATGCAAGGGTCAATTCTAATAGCTACAAATCCCCCATTTAAATTGCTTTTTTAGTTTTTGTTTAGTTGAGCGCCAATTTACAGAAAATGGCTGAATTCAGTTGTTCTTGTTGTGTGCCCTCAAGTCATTTCCAGCTTATGGTGACTCTAAGGCGAACCTGGGGTTTTCTTGGCAAATTTTCTTCAGAGAGGGCTTGCCATTGCCATTCTCTGAGCCTGCAAGTGTGACTTGCCCAAGGTCACCCAGTGAGTTTCCATGACTGAGATAAGATTTGAACCCTGGTCTCCAGAGTTGAAGTCCAATGCTCAGACTACTATACCATATGGGCTCCAGCTGGGATGGCTCCAGTTGTAATTCAGTTGTAATGCTAAACAATTGTTTAATATTATGTGAATACTCCTAGCTTCATCCTTGTAAACTTCTATTCCTCTCTTTTCTTCTTCCATTGTCATAAAGGGTCAATTTGCATCTTCTTCTGCTTTAGATTAGCTGTAGTTTGGTGTGTCATATGAACCCTAAACTATGGTTAATCTTAACTATGGGCGATGTAAATAAGCCAGCTTCATGAACTTATTTTCATTGTTTTCCATTCACAATTGTGTTAACCACATGTGATGGTCCCAGGGGGTCCAGCAGCCACACAGCCCCTCTGTCGTGGCTCTTACCCCCAGGGGATCCCTTAAACACTTCCCTTCTAGAGTCTCCTAGGTCTCCATTCCTGCTCCCTGCTGAGCTGAATGAGACCCCTTGAGATCATCTATTCCTCGCTGCCACCACCCAGTGAATCTCAATGAACTATGTCTCCCTAAGCACACACTGGGACTTGCTAGGGATCTCTAGTTTCCTTTCCTTGCTAACTTAAAGCAATCAGTAACCAAGCTAAGGCACGTGTACAGGAGCAGAGAGAGAGACAGCAGATACTTTTAAAGAAAGATATTTATTTTAAAGAAATAGCATAGAATAAGAAGATAACATTCATGCAAAGCCTCCTTGCCTTGCAGTTACAGAAAGCATAGTTAGGCAAGCTATTAGATAAACACAACAAAACCTAAACGCACTAGCTAACACATTTCCTAGCTACTCACACAGTGATGGGATTCGCAGTCCTTGTTGAGTTCTCGGATGCAAGGAGCTGGCCTTCATGACCTAGCTCAACTTGCATCACTTCTGCCTGCCTCAGTGCAGGCACACAGCTGTTCCCACAGCAACATGCCAAGATGGAGAACAAAAAAGCATAGGGTTCCCCCCAAGATGAGGAAGGGGAGAGACAAAGGACCACATGGCCCCCAAAGGCCTTTTGAAGGCTTTTCATGGAATGTTCTTGAATCTCGCGGTCCTACTCTCTGATTGGCCAGTTGAGTCTTACGTCAGCTATGATGTAGCTGCTCATTAGCATGTGATGTCAGCTCTCATTAGCATGTACCTCCCCCCAGATTAACCCTTTGTGGTTCAGGAGAAGTCCCCAAATGACTGAAGGGCCCAGTCATTACACCACAGCTTACCTGACAAGATGAAATATAGTTTTTAAAAAATAGAAGGAAAAGGTATTGAACTCTTTGTAGCTACATTGGTGGAGGAGGGAGAAGGGGAATGTTATAAGCTCAGGGGTGAATGCTTGGTTAGGCTGGAAGGTTTATTCTTTTAGTTCTAAAGCATTCCTCTAATTCTAGATAATATTTCATGACTCAGAGTTGAAGACTCAACAATATTAATCTGGGGATATTCATGGCTGAAACAAAATTCAAATATCCACAACTGTCTGTAGTGGTCGATTCTAAGTTGACATTTGAATACAATTGATCTTCAGCAGTTAGAATGTTTGTAAAGATTCTGCATGTGAACAGAGGGCCAGTATTCATCTTGTAAACATGTCTGAGTGGAACATAACAGTTCCTGAAATCAAATTTCACAGATAAAGGAAAAGAAACCTGTGAAAATAACTGAAGCTGAGAAATAGTAAAAGAACAATATTGCTGATGCTCTTCCTTTTGGACCAGGATCCCGTGTTATAGAACATGATGGATGGCTTTGTGTGACACGTTCCAAGCAAGCACTCTTTTTCACAGCTAGTTCTGTCTAGATCTAATAGACAATTAATATGTGGTGCTGAGTCTCCACCATGTCTTTTAGGCTCCCCAGCATGAATTTATGTGGGCTGTAATAGCATTTTTGCAATATTATAATGTCTTGAATTTTGTTGTTGTTCTACATGAAGGGTCCTGTAGAGAACTGGGAATGAACATTATTTCATGTAGTTTGCCATCTGTAGACAAAAAGGTTTTACACATTCCAACTATAAAGGAATGTCATCCTTGCCCAGTCTCATTTAATCAAATCACAACAATTTTTCCCTTGATCAATATACATTCTGAAAAAAATGATAACTGTGGAACAGAATTTCATAAGTTAAGAGGTGATGAGCTGAATGCAAACACTTGCAATAAAAGCCAGTAACAGTGAACCAATAAAAGTCGAAATTTGGTTCTATCTTCCACGTAAATAATTCAATTATGTATTAGTCTATAGAGACTATATGCTGAAAGTTTTGAATACCATATTTAATTGCTCGACTGCTTCTTTTTATTTCTATGAGTACCATCTGTTATTATAACTATTGTTGTTGTTATTGTTACCACTACCATTGTGATAACATAATTGTATATATTATGTTAGTAACTTTAGCAGCAATCTTGTAATGTACATTATTGTTTCCATTGCAATGCAGGCTGAGTATCCCTTATCCAAAATGCTTGGGCTCAGAAGTTTTGGGGATTTTGGATTTTGGAATATTTACAATATGTTGTAAATATTGTTGTAATTTGAATCCATTGGTTATATTGTGGTACACGGAACTGGACACATTATTCCAGGTGAGGTTTAACAAAGGCAAAAGAGTGGTACTATTACTTCCATTGATCTAGACAATATATCTAGACAGCCTAGAATTGCATTGACCTTTTGGCCACAGCATCACACTGTTTCAGAACTTTTCCTGGTACTGATATCAAGCTGACTGGTTAGTAGTCCTTAGATCTTCTAACCCCCCCCCCCCCCCACACACACACACCTTTTTATAAAACATTCCCCTAGTATGGAATCTTTGCTGTTGTACAAAAAGGTTCAAAGGTTATCAATAGAGACTCTGAGATTACATCTGAAAATTCCTTTAATACCTTTGGATGCAATTCATCTGTAGATTTAAATTCATTTAGAACTGCTAGATATTCCTGTACTACCTTTTAACCTATTGTGGGCTACAGTCCCTTTACTGCATCATTAGTTTGTGAAATTCCAAGTAAATACATTCTCATCACTTGTAGTGAAATGCAACCTATCTCTGGACAGAAGTCCTTGTTAATGAAAACACAGAACCTTGTCCAAGAAACCAAATCTTTCCCAATGATACTATCTGAGGAGCTAGTTATTTACTCTTTCTTCTCTCTCTTCCTGGACCAGGAAGGAGTGGTGAAATAAGGTGTCATGCAAAGTGACAAGCTGCCTACCGAGACTCATAGTCCCTTGTAATATGTTGAAGGATGTACCCTGAATAATCATTTTGCTCATGAGAATTAGAAGGTCAGTGAGTTTGGTGAGTCTTGCCAGCTACGCTGTTAAATCATGAATATAACCCCTTGGCACCTGTCAGGCCAACATACTGTTCCTCTCAGCAGGAAAGTGCTGACCACCCTGACCTACCTCTTCTTCCTCTGGGAAAAGATAGGAGCCCAGCCATCCATGGAATTTTCCAGGGCCACTTTCATGGTTTCTGCGGACTGCAGCTGTTGTTGCTGTTCCTATGCCTCATCATCATAGAATCATAGAGTTGGAAGAGTCCACAAGGCCATTCAGTCCAACCCATGCAGGAATTCTCAGTCAAAGCATTCTTAACAGATGACCATCCAGCTTCTGTTTGAAGACCTCCAAAAAAGGAGACTCCAGAACAATCTGAGGGAGTGTGTTCCATTGTTGAGCAGCTCTTATTGTCAGGAAGTTCCTCCATCTCAGAACAGCAGACCTTAAACAACTACTACTACTACTGCTACAAAAGAAAACAGCAGAACTGGAATATACAGTCTACCCTACACATTTGTGGCTTTGATTATTCATGGATTTGATTTATATGTTATCTCTAGAAATCTCTAGGCCCCTCCAATGCTACTCTGCCAGATGTTGAACATAGAGTTACACTGGGAAAACCTAGAGATTTCCAGAGAAAACATTTCTCCAGGTATTTGTAAATTATCCAGTGCAATTCCATGGACCTAGAAATTCCAAGAGGTGTGTTCACTCAGATAAAAAAGCAAGAACTAGTGTTTTTTTATTTGTGGTTTTTCCCCTTTAATAGGGCTATTGCATCCCTAACCCTTGCAAACGTAGAGGGCCCCCTGTATTTACAAATTCCCATCCATCAACAATGGTTGAACAGAGACAATGCTTTTTTTCTGGGACATTGCACATATCATAATGCTGATTGCCTCCCCAAGACTCATGAGGGCTCTCTTGCTCAGTTCATCACAGTTCTGGTTCCTAGCCAGAATGACACTACATTCCAACAACACCAGCCTACATTCATAAGGTTGTTAATTCGCCTTTACTTTGGGCAACATCATTCCTCTTGCCTTTGTTCTTCAATGACTATCATTAGAACTGAACCTGTCACTCCATCAGAATACTACTAGTTTTGCATTTGGCAGACTTTGGAGATTATTGCACAGTCATTTTTGCTTGAGCTCTGCATAAGACAGGATCTGTCTGCAATAGGGAAGAACGGATGATATTGCACACAAAATTGTTGCTGCGCTGCCGCCCAACCATTGCCCATCCTCCAGCCGCACTCTGCCAGCAGATTTTGGTAGTATGGAAAGCTCCTTTGAAAGACAGCATTGACCGCCACTCCTTTATACCTCACAAATCCTCTGCCTGTGCCCCTCTTTGGGAGAACAGAATTATGGTATGCTTAAACTATCATTTACCTCAGGTGTGGAAAGGGATGGTATCCTATTGACAATGCCAAAGTAAGTTTGCAGATGACACCAAATTAGGAGGAATAGCTAATACCCCAGAGGACAGGATCAAAATTCAAAATGACCTGAATAAACTAGAAAGCTGGGCCAAAGCTAACAAAATGAAATTCAACACGGAGAAATGTAAGGTATTGCACTTAGGGTGGAAAAATAAAATGCACAAATATAGTATGGGGGACACCTGGCTGAATGAAACTATGTGTGAAAGGGATCTAGGAGTCCAAGTATTATTATTATTATTATTATTATTATTATTATTATTATTATTATTATTATTA
>NC_056525.1:215568196-215591075 GCF_019175285.1 Sceloporus undulatus | reverse complement strand
TTATTATTAACCTTTATTTATAAAGTGCTGTAAATTTACACAGCGCTGTACATACAATCTTTTTAATTAGACAGTTCCCTGCCCTCAGGCTTACAGTCTAAAAAGGCATGACACAAAAGGAGAAGGAAAAGGGGATGGGGAAGGGGATGAGGTCCAGCAGTTCCTCTCTACCTTCAAGGCCTGGACCAAGGCAGATGGACTGGAGGAAGGGCTTGGCTTCATAATGGATGGTTAAACTTCTTCGAGGGAGGCCTGTTATAGCTAGCCTGCCACTCTAGTAGGATAATACATATAAAGTACATAGCAATACAGGAAATGGTTTGATAAAACAGGCACCAAAAGAACATCAAATAGCAAGCGACAATTATGAAATGCCTGGGAAAGCTTCTCTGAACAGGATGGTCTTCAACTCCGTTTTGAAGCTGGTTAAGGAAGTGATGGCTCTTGCTCGCGGGGGAAGAAGGTTCCAGGAGTGAGGGGCAGTGAGTGAAAAGAGGCAAATCCTAGATGGGGCAGAGGAAATCCTGGGCTGGGACAGCCGACCCTGACTACCAGAACGGAGGGCCCTAGTGGGAAGGTGAGGAGAAATAAGGTCTGATAAGTAAGGAGGGGCCAGCCCATGGAGGGCTTTAAACGTTGACAGCAGGAGCTTATACTGAATATGGAAAGGGAGTGGGAGCCAGTGAAGGGATGCCAACACAGGAGACATGTGGTCAGAGCGGTGGGCGGATGTGATAATGCGTGCAGCTGAATGCTGGGCAGAAATTAAAGGACGGAGGTGAGAAAGATGAAGCCCAGCCAGGAGGATGTTACAGTAATCAAGTCGTGAGACCACTAGGGCATTGACCCGGATCTTGGCAGTAGAGGCAGAGGGATAAGAATCTACAAGCCTTGGCTGTGGCCTAGATCTGTGGGATACACGACAGAGAAGAATCAAAGATAAAACCAAGACTGCAGGCTTGCTGGAATGGTTGAATAGAAATGTTGTCGACAGAGACAGAAAAGGAGTGTTGAAGGGTGGACTTAGGAGGAAAGACAAGAAGCTCCGTCTTGGACATGTTGAGCTTCAAACGGCGATGGCACATCCACTGTGAGACAGCTGTGAGACATGACGAAACTTGCTGTTCAAGCCTTGGAGAAAGGTTGGGGGTGGAAAGATACAACTGGGTGTCATCAGCATACAGATGGTAGGAAAAACCGAAAGAGCTAATGAGTTTACCTAAGGACAGTGTCTAGAGAGAAAACAGAAGGGGACCCGGAACAGAGCCCTGGGGAACTCCAACAGATAAGGGAACAGGAGATGAAGTCTGACCGCCTGCAACCACTGCAAAAGATCTGCCAGACAAATAAGATCGAAACCAGTCAAGAACAGAGTCTGAAAACCCAAGGTCAGAAAGTATATCAACTAGAAGACAGTGATCAACAGTGTCAAAGGCTGCAGACAAATCAAGAAGGATGACGACAGAGTAAAGGCCATTATCCTTGGCCAGTAAAAGGTCATTTGAGATCTTAGTGAGAGCTGTCTCTGTGGAATGCCGTGGGCGCAGGGACGTAGCCAGGATTTTAGGAAGGGGGGGTCCAGACTAAGTGCCACCATTATAATGGGGCTTGGGTGTGATGGCACAGCAGCACACACCATTCATTTTTCTAATGGAAGGGGGGGGGGTCCGGACCCCAAGATCCCCCCCTTGGCTACATCCCTGGTGGGCGGAAACCAGAATAGGGGAAATGAGAGCATGTTTGAAGTCTGAGGGGAAGGAGCCTGTAGAGAGAGAGAGAGATTGAAGATATTGTCATGGCCAGCCAAGATGAGCTCTTGGAGGATGAGGAGGAGGATGAGCCTCCTCCAGAGCAAGGGCTGATTGAGGCTACACCAGGTGTTAGTTCTACTCTGCCAGGTCCCAGCTGTGCTTCCCCAGCCCCAGAGCAGGAGGTCCAACCAGGTCCTAGTGCTGAGGAGAGGCCTCCTATGGTGCCACAGCCTAGTGGTGACTCTGGAGACGAGGCTTGCCTGCAGGTGCCATCCTATCAAGAGAGAAGGGCCGAGAGTGCTTGCAGGCGCAGATCCAGGAGGATTGCAGAAAGACAATTAGCAAACCAGCCTCAGGTGGCTCGAGGGAGAGTTTCCCTGATTTAAGTGGGAGAGAGGCTTGAGTGTGTTGCTAGAGTTTATTGCATGAGCCCTTGGTGTGATTGCTGTCGCTCTAGCTCCTGACACCTTGTTACCTTGCTACCTTGTTATCTTGACCTCGGACTGGACCTTCGTTATCTCTTGGCTGTTGTGACCTTGGACTGCTTTGACCACGCTACTTTCTGGCTACCTGACTTCAGCTCGTCTTTCGGTACGTTTGACTTTCTGGAACCCTGACATCGGCTTGCTTCCTCGGCCTGCTCTTAGACTGCTTCTTCACAAGGTTTGTTTTGCTTGCACGTGTTGGCTGAAGGCTTGGTTATCAGCATAAGTCAGAGATTGCTGGCAGCAATCCCGGACAGATATGGAGAAGCGAGGGCAGAAAAGAAGGAGCTATAGAGATTAGAAGACGAATAGGAATTGGGTCAAGAGAACAAGTTGCAGGTTTGGAAGAGTTCAGAAGTGTAGCGAGTTCATCCAAAGAAGCAGGAGGAAACACAGAAAATTTGTTAGGCGAGGGCAATAGAAGATTATGAGCAGAAGAAGAATCAGGGGGGGGGGACTATCTCAGAGCGAACAGTGGTGATCTTAGAGATGAAATAATTAGCAAAGTCATTAGGAGAGAATGATGAAGAGACAGGAGGAGAGGGAGGTTTAAGCAAAGTGTTGAAGGTGGAGAACAAATGTTGCAGGCGCCTCTCATTGGCGGAGATCAATGATTTGTAATAATTTTGTTTTGCCATAGAGAGAGCACGTGAGAAGGACGAAAGAACAAATTTGTAATGAGTAAAATCAGCCCACTGTTTGGACTTTCTCCAAAGATGTTCGGCCGCTCTAGAGCAGGACCGGAGAAACTTAACGATGGGGGTAAGCCAGGGCTGAGGCCTAGTCTTAGAGGAAGAAGTGTGTACAGAGACAGGGGCAAAGTGGTCAAGAGACGAGGAAAGAGTGGAGTTAAATAAATTAATAATAATAATAATAATAATAATAATAATAATAATAATAATAATAATAATTATTTTTACCCCGCCTTTCCATAGAGATGATCAAGGCGGCTTACAAAGGATTAAAACATTACAATACAAGATAAAAACAATTACAATATAAAAGTTAAAAACATTGCTACAAGAAGTGGGAACAGGAATCAATATAAAACACATATAACAAGGGCAGGAAATGGAGAAAACGATCGAATTTATAATGATCCGTGGTCAGTAGGGAAACAGGGGCAGCAGAATCCCCAAGATTTAGGGAAGAGAGAGATGAATCCAGGGTCTGACCAAGATGGTTAGAGTCAACAGAATGAAGATCACGAAAATGGCGTAGTAGACCACAAGTTGAACATGAGTGAACAGTGTGAAGCAGCAGCTAAAAAGGCCAATGCAATTTTAGGCTGCATCAATAAAAGTATACTGTCTAGATCAAGAGAAGTAATAGTGCCGCTCTATTCTGCTTTGGTCAGGCCCCACCTGGAATATTGTGTCCCGTTCTGGGCACCACAATTCAGAAAGGACCTTGAGAAACTGGAGCGTGTCCAAAGGAGGGCGACTAAAATGGTGAAGGGTCTGGAAACCATGTCCAATGAGGAACGGCTTAGGGAACTGGGGATGTTTAGCCTGGAGAAAAGAAGGTTAAGAGGTGATATGATAGTCCTGTTTAACTATTTGAAGGGATGTCATGTTGAGGAGGGAGCAAGCTTGTTTTCTGCTGCTCCAGAGAACAGAACCTGGAACAATTGATGCAAGCTATAGGAAAAGAGATTCCACCTGAACATTAGGAGGAACTTCCTGACAGTAAGGGCTGTTTGACAGTGGAACACACTCCCTCGGAGGGTGATAGAGTCTCCTTCCTTGGAGGTCTTTAAACAGAGGCTGGATGGCCATCTGTCGGGGATGCTTCGATTTGGATTTCCTGCATGACAGGGGGTTGGACTGGATGGCCCTAGTGGTCTCTTCCAACTCTACGATTCTATGATTCTAAGTTTAAGCTGCCAATCACCCAGGGAAAAAGTGCTATTCTGACTATCACCTCAAACAACAAATGTCCTGGGCCAGCCATGGATTATTGTGGTGTTGTTAATGTCCCATGAGAAATCAGCCATTTTAGACATGTCTGTTTCACTGGCTATGCCAGTTACATTTTTGAATGCTTGTTATGTCCTACATAGTGTCCTCTGGTGAGGAAGAGAAAAAGGAAGAGGAAGGGGAGAGCCCAGATAACAGGTGTCAGTCGGAGCTAGAAGTGACTCATAGTACTTCATTGGAGCCAGATGATGCTGGCAGCCCTCCTTTAGAAACAGAACCTGGACCTTCCCTTGAAGAGCAGGAATCAGAGATACTACACTACTCTGAATGTCAGTAGCAACAAAGAAGCAGGATGCATCTTGGCATGCTTTAAAAGGAAACACTGAGCTAATTAGGCATGCTGTGCTGATTTACAGTGACTATAAATTAGCACAGCCAGTTTATACTCCTTGCTGCAAGTCAACAGACCCACCATCTATACTCAACATTGTATTACATTGTTTACTGTCTGGTTTAATGGTCTTGGGATTTTTCCTTGGACTATGCTCTTCAGTGACTTTCTGCTTGTCTTGAACCCTTCTTGGATTACTTTTCATGTTCACATCCTAAATTGCATTTGACAAACATCAGAATTTGTTTTGCAATAAGGCAGTACAGTATTTACTGCTATGATGTAACTATGCAAAATTCAGTTCAAATGAGCATAAAAATGTCCAGCTGCATTAGAACAAATGTCTGTCTGGTCTAGCATGCTGTTCCTCATGGTGCCACACCAGATGGAATGTGGGAAGCCCACATTCATAACATGAAGACAATAGTCTTCTCCCACTATTGTTCCTTAGTAACTATTGTTCTGAAGCATACTGCCTCAATATGATTAAAACTATCCTTACTTATAAATGCTTATTTTTCTCCTCAAAACTTGCAGAAAAAAGAAGTCATCAAGCCCTTCACTTCACTCATTAGTTTCCCAATCTTGTGCTTGGAAATATTATTTTTGAGGGAATATGTCTCCCAAAATCTACCATAGTCATGACAAGTATGGGAGTAAGGGAGGCAGTTGGTGGCCCTCTAGGCCGTAGTAGCCAGTGGATCCAAAAATGTAGTTTAAAAAGTGACTTTTCCATTTTCTGCTCTTCTCATCTCTCCACTGTTTAGAGAGCAAATCACTTTTTAAAGGGCCAGAATTATTTTGTTCATTATAGAAACAGAGATGCAAGTCTGGCCTTCAAAACAATGATTTATTACTCAGAGAAAAGGAAGTGACATTCTCCTTTATAGAACTTTTATAAAAATGTATTTTTATGTTGTAGCCTCTCAAGTCCTCAGGGCTATAGATACCAAATTTCCACACTGAAGCATATAAAAACAACAGAGCATGATTAGAGATGACAACATGGTGCAAGAGTTGCTTCATATTCACATAGAATGAAAGATGCTGAAGATTTATGTACTGAGGATGTTGTGAAGTCCAGGACTCTCCATCTATTTACATCTGTATTGCAGCAATATGGACGTGGCAGTGAATTAATTCTGTCTTGCACAGAAACTTCTGTTTCCATTGACAAATCTCTCTCTCTCTCTCTCTCTTTGTTTTCTTCTTTCTTTTTAAAGTGGAATATATAAGTCATGGCCAGAGAAATGTTCACAGTCTAATAAACAAAGATGTGAAGGAACTATGCATTCTTTACCATAAAAGGGCATTGAAAATATGGACGCCATGAAGTATTTGAAGAACATCACGTAAGAGACTGATCTCCCCCCCCCCCCCGCAACACACACACACTAACAACCACTGAGTGTTAAATGGCATTGAAAAGGACAGGACAACCCTTCAGCAATATGACCCCTAGAGAGCCACAAACACCAAGTAACAGTGGATGAAAATAAGCTAAAGCTGGAATCAGTAGACGAACCAACAATAGAATCTACAGCAAGTCTATATTCACTACTGCCTGAGAGAGAAATAAATATATTCCCTGGGAATGAATGAATGAATATATATATATATATATATATATATATATATATATCCCCTAATAAACATGCTTTTCATGTGCCTAAAGTAATCGGGTTTAACAAACCAGGGAGAAGCAAAATACAAGCATTGATAAACCATACAGAGAGTACAAAATCCCAAATGAGCTTGTAGCTGTACATTTGCTCTGATCTAATATAGAGATATCCTTGAAAGAAACATCTATATAGTCTAAATCACACCATCCACTGATTTTAAAATGCGAACAATCTCTTAACACCCTTAGAGATCCCAAAGCTCACTGAGTCAAGCTCTTGCTTACTATGGAACAACATTGCTGTCTCCAACCCCTGCTCTACTGGCTGATAGAACAATTCATCCTTGCATTCTATTTTGCATTTAAAATAAGTACAGTTCTGTCCATGCCTACTCAGAGGAATGTTCCATTGAGTTAAGTGAGATTTATTCCTACATATGCATACACAGGATTGGAGCTAGGATGATTTTCTGCAGAGATGGGGGAAAGCCCTATCGATTCTCTTTTCTTCTGCATTCATTAACAGAAAAAGAAAAGAAAAAGTAAACCACTAACTTCTAGATCATTCTACCCTGAGTATGAAATTTACAAATTTTGATATGTTCTTCAGTAAAACAGCCCTGTACTGGTCAGCTTCAATGGCTAATAGCTATTCCTGTTATGGAGTGAACCATGTTGTACTTGCCTCCCTCCTATGTGTTAAAGGCAAAGAGTTTGCTATTGGCATCTAAGAGCTCATTCAGGTTAGATTTCTTGTTGGATAAGAGTGCAAGATATTTTATGTCTGTTATTGATGTGGACGGGGGTTACAGTTGTTTTTGTGTTCACTTCCAGATGTTCTCCTGGTGGTGCTGAACATATTTGAGGAGAGGAGTTAAAGGGTGGAATCCAGACTTCTCAGTCTCCTTCTGCTTTTCTGCCCCTCTATGAGAAGAGAGGAAATTGGTTTTTAACAAGGGAGTATTTCATCTAGCCTTGATCTATTCATACAATCATAGAATCATAGAACTGGAAGAGACCACAACGGTCACCCAGTTCAACCCATTGCCATGCAGAAACACACAATCAAAGCATGCCCAACAGATGAGCATCCAGTCTCTGTTTAAAAACCTCGAAAGAATGAGTCTCCACTACACTCCAAGGAAGTATGTTTCACTTTCGAGCAGCTCTTACTGTCAGGAACTTCTTCCACATGTTGAGGTGGAATCTCTTTTCTCTGGTTTCAGACAGCCTTAAAATTAAACCTGGGATCTTATGCATGCAATAAAATAAAGCCCTCAAATTCCTCTGAGAGTGAACATGATCTGAACATGCCTATCCTGGAATATATTTGTCTATTTGTGGGGAGAACTTTAGACCTCACTCTGGACAGAAGGAACTCTTTATATTCTGTTCTTGAAATTGACAGATATTTCATGAGGTTTAAAGGCGATTGTTAGTCCCAACTAGAGTGAACTTCTTAAATCAATTACGGAATGGTTAGATCAACACTTATGTAAATCCTATTCATTGTACTGTAGTTGGGGTTAACAATCAGATTCAGGTCTGAATTTCTAGTTGATTACAGGTAAATGGCCTTGGAAGAAAGGACAAATTCAGTCTTCTTGCTTACACTCCCAAACAAATGACTGGCCCATGCTTCTGGAATGGGCTGGGGAATCTTCTATGGAATATCTATTGGCCAAGGATGCATGCATTCAATAAATTCTGCTTCATATATTCAGGTTGCAGTGTTATGTTCCCATACAGGCATCCCTGCACCACCAGAACTATTCAAACTATTAGATAAAGATTCAAATGAGGAAGCAATCTGATTTCAGAGTTCATCTCTAAATCTCTGTCACAGAGATTTCCATGGTGGTTCCCCCTATGAGAAACTCAATCTCATGAGAGAGAGATTACTTGGGTTGATGGGGGTCATGGGTGGGGAAAGTGAAGCTATATATTTGTTGGGTCTACACCTTTCTCAGACTTCAACCATGCCTCCAACAAGGAGGTTTGCTTTGAATCTGGTCTAAATTGTCCTACCATTCCTCATTTGCAAGCAGAGGAAATCCTGTTTTTAAAAAGACTTGCAGAATGGATGAAATATTAGAAAATAGTTATCTTTATTACAACTGAGTTCCTGGCAAGAGACTGACACAGCTTTGGAAATATCAGAGGCTCCAACATAAGAATGCTCTGCTGTATGGGTTCTTTCTCCATAGGGCTGCAGATTTAAGAGTATTATAGTACTTATATCCTGTCACTACAGTGTGGTGGGTGCAAGGTCCATGGTCCCAGGACCATTCAGAGGATAAAGCCATCTCCTGCAAATAAAACCAGAAATGACCTCTGGTTTTTAAATAAGGTCGCTTCCATTTTAAAAAAGATTTTCACTAAAGCAAGGTATACCTGCCTTAAATATCTCCTATTTGGGGAAGGGGATCAAAAAGATTAAATATTAAAAATATGTTGGATTTTTATTATTTTTATATACTTACTTATTTTTGCTATGAGGGTTTCTAGGGAGTATATAAATCATGTACTGAACATGGCCTATAGACTGCATAACTCCCACTCCATGTATGCTTTAGATCAATGTAACCTCTAAATAGTCTCTTTAAAAAAAATTGTGTAAAAATAGGCTGTTCAAGGCCTCTGCTTAGATAAGGACATATGATTATATGCATTTTTTTTATTCCCAAGATAAATCTTCCCTTTGTCATGTCTCTAAATGTGTCCTTTTAAACAAAATAGAGCTTTAAGAATCAATGTGACATAAGACTGTATCATTTAGCCTGATGGACAAACCAGATGAGATTAAATTAGGAAAGATAAGTAGAAAAACAATGAATAAAGCAAGAGTTCAATGTCACAAGTCATTTAGTAATGAAGTGTACATGGATAACCTGGACTTGCATTCTTCAGTGCTTGGCTATTATTTTCTAAAATAAAGTAACAATAACACCAGACTAATATTGTAGTTACATTAACCAGGGATGCACTTAAAATGTATTTTCGTTCATATGACATACAAATAGATGTTCTTCATACATGACAAAAATCAGGACAAAGTGCTGCTCATTAGAACAAATTATTAGCATAACAACTTAGGATGGTCCTTTTGATTATGTAAAGGTGACCTGATGTTATTTAATCATTATGTATAAGTCTGCCTCTCCATTGACGCCCCCTTGTCGTGGGGGAGAGGCTTGCGCACCCTAATGATGTTGTGAGCTATGCTGACGGTGGTATAATAGCCACCAGCAGGGCCTCCCATGCCAGAAAGGTCACAACCGAAGGGTCTGACCAAGAGCACCAAAGGGCAGGATGGGCTCTCTAGCCTTATGGCAACCATCCTAGGAGAAAGAAAACTCTAATCCCAAACCCAGGCAGATGGTGCTCGTCTAACCCTGTAAGGTGAACCATCAAAGAGAAGGAAACTCTAATCAAACTTATGACCCGAGGACCTCGCTGCCACCATCCATGCTTGTCAAGGCCTCAGCAGATGAACCTCTGGTTTAAAGGGTGAGGCCAGTTCTGTGCACGCTGCGCTCCACCAGAAAAATCCATTGCACAGGCTTGAAGGATACATCCACTCTCTGAAAAAGCCCTGTAGTGATAGGCAAGGGACGAAACGGCAGGTGTAAAGATGCACTGGAAGCCACAGACCCAACCCTGCATGCAGGCGGTTCAGGACTTTGGTCGCTTGAGATTGACTGGGGATGACAGTCTTGTCCGGTAGCATCCTGAATGACCAAGCAGCCTTTTTTAAGGAGAGCACTGCTTGCTCCATATGGAGAGGGGCCTAGAAAAGGTGGCCTAAAGAAAGCTCATCCCCAACAACCCAGTTGGCTAGTTGTGGCCAATGAGCATCTTCTGATGCGGTCAAACAAAGACAAAGAGACAAAGGCACACACCAGCCTCCAAAGGTGCAAATAGACTAACGCTTGCATGCTGGAACATCAGAACCATGCAAGATTCTGCAGATAGTGGATGTCCTGAGTGTCGTTCTGCCCTAATAGCCCATGAACTGTCACAACTTAACATCGACATCGCTGCTCTTAGTGAAGTTCGTCTCCACGAGGAAGGCAGCCTTAAAGAACACGGTGCCGGCTACACACTCTACTGGTCTGGCAAACCCCAAACTGAAAAACATCTTTCAGGTGTAGGCTTTATGATCAAAAACTCCATTGCCTCCAAACTTGAAACCTTGCCAACAGGACACTCTGATCGCATTATCTCCTTACACCTCCCACATGTTGTTCTCTTCAGTATATATGCCCCAACTATGCAAGCCGACCCTGCGGAGAAAGACAAATTCTACTCAGACCTACACCACTTTATACAGAAAGTCCCTGCAGAAGACAGAGTAGGAAAGCACTTTGAAGCCTGGAAAGGTGTTTTAGGCAAGCATGGTGTTGGAAACTGTAATGATAACGGACGCCTCCTGCTAGAGTTTTGTGCAGAACAGCAGCTGACTATTACAAACACCATCTTTCAGCAGAAAGATAGCCTGAAGACAACCTGGATGCATCCCCGATCCAAACACTAGCACCTCATTAACTATATCCTAGTGTGCCAGAGAAATATTCGCAATGTCCGTCATACCCGAGTGATGCCCAGTGCAGAATGTCAAACAGATCATCACCTCATAAGATGCAAATTAAATCTTCATTTTAAGTTCAAACTTAAAAGGGATGGCATCCTAAAGAGGAGACTCCAAGTCAACAATCTTCAACAAGCTGCCATAAGAGACAACTTCCAGGCAAATTTGCAAACAAAACTTGAAGACCATCCTGTAGAATCTTCTCCTACAGTGCTTTGGCAACATATCAAAAACAGCATCTTGCAATCTGCGGAAGAATCCTTAGGGTTCTCCCTCAAGAAAAACCAAGACTGGTTTGATGAAAACAACCAACAGATCCAGGAGCTATTGGCAAAGAAGAGAACTGCTCACCAGGCACACCTCGCCCAGGCATCCTGCCATGTAAGAAAAGCAGCCTTTCACCTTGCATGTAGTCAACTCCAACAAAAACTCAGAGACATTCAGAACAAGTGATGGATCAATTTAGCAGAAAAGACACAACGTTGTGCAGATCTGGGTGATTCCAGAGGATTTTATGAAGCTCTTAAAGCAGTGTTTGGACCCACATATCAGATCCAAAGCTCCCTATACAGTACAGATGGTCAAACACTAATCACAGATAAAGCTTCCATTCTGAACCGATGGGCTGAACATTTCCAAAGCCTCTTTAGTGCCAACTGAGTAGTCCAAGACTCAGCTATTCAACATATGACACAACAACTGATGAAGAAGGAATTGGACATAGCTCCCACTAAGGCCATACAGCAGATGAAAAATGGCAAGGCTGCCGGGATTGATGGAATTCCACCTGAAGCTTGGAAACATGGAGGTCATGTACTCCATGCTAAACTCCACGAGCTCCTTGTGAGTTACTGGAAAAAAGGCGAACTGCCATCAGATCTCCGAGATGCAGTCATCATCACCCTGTACAAGAAAAAAGGAGCAAAATCGGATTGCTCAAACTATCGAGGTATAACACTGCTCTCCATTGCTGGAAAAATCCTTGCAAGGATACTGCTGAAGAGACTAGTCCCTGCTATTGCAGAAGAACTTCTTCCTGAAAGTCAATGCGGCTTTAGCGCTAATAGGAGCACTACAGACATGATATTTGCCCTTAGACAACTGCAAGAGAAATGTAGAGAGCAGAACAAAGGACTCTATGTAACATTTGTCGACTTCACCAAAGCCTTCGACACTGTGACTAGAAAAGTTCTGTGGCAGATCCTGGAACGACTAGGATGTCCCCTCAAATTCCTCAAAATGATAATCCTGCTACATGAAGGCCAGCAAGGTCAAGTCAGATATGGCGACGCTCTCAGAGCCCTTTCTAATAACTAATGGTGTGAAACAAGGTTGTGTTCTCACTCCAACTCTATTTACAATCTTCTTCAGCATGATGCTCCAAAGGGCTACAGCAGATCTCAAAGAAGAAGATGGCATTTATATACGCTACCGTACTGATGGTAGCCTGTTTAAATTAAGCTGCCTGAGGGCCCGCAGTAAGACTCTAAACTATCTAGTCCATGAGCTGCTTTTTACTGACGATGCTGCCCTCGTTGCCCATACAGAAGCAGCTCTGCAGCGCCTAACATCCTGCTTTGCAACAGCTGCAGAGCTCTTTGGACTGGAAGTCAGTCAGAAGAAAACGGAAGTTCTTTACCAGCCGGCACCTCAGGAAGAACACTACCATCCCCACATCACTGTAGGCACATCTGTGCTTAAGTCTGTCCAGCAGTTCACCTACCTGGGAAGCATCATCTCCTGAGATGCCAATATTGATAAAGAGATTGATCACAGACTGGCAAATGCATATAGTACATTCAGAAGGCTTCACAAAAGAGTCTGGAGTAACAAACACTTGAGGCGAAGCACAAAAATCAGCGTGTATAGAGCCATTGTACTGTCTATTCTCCTCTACGGGTCTGAAACATGGGTCACCTATCGCCAGCACCTATGACTCCTTGAACGCTTTCACCAGCGCTGTATGCGCACAATTCTAAATATACACTGGACTGACTATGTGACGAATGTTGCTGTCCTTGAGCAAGCAGGGATCACCAGCATTGAGGCCATGCTATTGAGGAAGCAGCTGTGCTGGGCAGGACACGTTTCTAGGATGAAGGACCATCGCCTCCCAAAAATAGTATTCTATGGTGAACTTGCCACAGGTCAGCGTAAGAGGGGCGCCCCAAAGAAGAGATACAAGGACTCCCTGAAACAACATCTCAGGCTTGGCCAAATTGACCACCTACAATGGTCTGCCCTGGCTTCGCATCAGGAGGCATGGAGACGCACTATCCACGATGCTGCAGCCTTTTTTGAAAACTCACGGCGAATGAGTCTAGAAGAGAAATGACAACGCAGAAAGAACCACAACCCGGAAACATCATCCAAGGAGACTTTCCGCTGTGCTTTCTGCAACCGGACCTGTTTGTCCCGGATTGACTTTCTTAGTCACCAATGCGCTTGTACAAAACGCGGGATGCATCCTTCCTGAATCTTCGTTCGCGAAGCAAAGCCAGAGAGATAAGTCTGTGAATGTCTCAATAGTCAGGGTCTCTTTCAGTAGACTCAAGGTTGCAGTTTCATGGTCTTTAGGAGATATCTTCAGTTCCTTCCTTTTTAAAATGCCTGAATAGGGCTTTTATAAGAGTGGATAAAGAGGTCCAACCTCAGAGTGAGAAGTTTAACATCTCAAATAACTGCCCAGCTATGGCACAATAATCCTTTACTTTTCTAACACTAGAGAGGCAGAGAGAGGGAGAGAGAGAGAGGGAGAGAGATTCGATAGGTGTAAATGAGGAATGCTTGGGTCTGTGGGAAATATAGTCATAGCTGATGGCTTCCATGTCAGTGGGGCAGTGAATCCATTACAGATTTTAATCTGAGCTCCAAAGGACCTATCCAAGGTTCTGCATCTATTCTGATGACAGGATTCATAGCCTTGGATAGCTCTTCAAAGTCCAAATTAAAACGCATATTGGATTCATGGCTTCACTTGCATGGAAGCCATAATGCATCATTGCCCCTCAAACACTTCTGGCATTAGAGGAATCTTAAAGCAGTGGTAATACTTCATTTCCCAGTGCAAATAAAGGGAGATATATCATAAAATTAAAGGGAGAGAAGGGGATAATAAAATTGTTGTTCCTCTCCCCACTTCCATTTTGTCACCTTGGCTAGAATATTTCTTTTCTCAGATTGTCTGCCTACCATTTTCTGCCCAGGTTTTCCATTTCAACTGCATTGTAATCTTTGGGTTGTATGCAGCAGTATTCATGTACTGAAGGAGTTGTTACCATTGGTAACTCTACCTGCAACCCCTATCCCTATATATTCCTACTTTTGCTCTCAAATATGGGAGTCAGGAGGAAAGAGCAGAAGGCAAACAGACGTGGATTCACACTGAAATTTCAGGGTGAGGAAGTGAGAAGGGAAAGTTCCATTTGTAAATGGATGTCTACTTTTACAACTGTGAGGGTAGCCCTTTATGTACAGGTTACACTGATGCTCAAAATCACTGGTGATGTTTAGGTCATACTGACGTGAGCAAGGAGGTAGAAATCTATGCCATATAGAGCTTTATCATCTCACTCCAAGTCTGTTATAAAGTTTACATTCAAGACATTTCCTAAAAGTTCATACAGATTGATTTACCCAGAATTCTGAAATTTGAAATATTCCAAAATCTAAAATTGTCCACATGACTTTCTGATGGTACACAGTTCTCATGGTTTGTGCATAAAATTATTAAAAATATTGTCTTTAGAATTACCTTCAGCTATGAATATATATGAAACAGAAATTAATGTCATGTTTAGACTTGGTTCTTGTCTCCAAGATGACTCATTATGTATCTGCAAATATTCCAGAATCTGAAAAACTCAGAAATCCAAAACACTTCTTAAGCATTTCAGCTAAAGGAGACTCAACTTGTTTATAGTATTCCAACTCCATTACATTTCCCACAACATAAGCATTCAAGAACTCCAGATTTTTTTTTCTTTCTTTCGTTGGTATATTACAAAATGTATTTAAATATTGTTGGTTAATACACATTTGGAACTGTGTGCCAGAGTAAGGGACATTCAGTTATAGGTAGAAAATGAAAAGCTGGGTTTTTATTGTTGCTTTTTAAAGAGGCTGGATGGCTGTCTGTCGGGAGTGCTTTGACTGTATGTCCCTGCATGGCAGGGAGTTGGACTGAGTGACCCTAGTAGTATCTTCCAATTCTATGATTCTATGCATAGCTGTAGCCAGGGCCACCAACAGCAAGTTTGGCCCTTAGTGATTTTTTTTAAAGATAAGCCTTCTTAGCTGTTCACCAGCAGCAGATCTACGAAATGGCTTGGGGCCATTGTGACCAGGGGCCAGTTGATGAGGTAAAGGTCTGCAGTTTGGGCCAGCTGGGAAAGGAGCTCTTAGCCATGGATTAAGGTGAGGAGGAAGGGGCTCTTCTCCCATTCCCCTCTCTCCCTCCTCAGGGACGTAGCCAGGATTTTAGGAAGGGGGGGTCCAGACTAAGTGCCACCATTATAATGGGGCTTGGGTGCAGCAGAGCAGCAGCACATACCATTCATTTTTCTAATGGAAGGGGGGGGTCCAGACCCCAAGATCCCCCCCTTGGCTACGTCCCTGCCCTCCTTGACTTCCTATGAGTGAGAAAACACTCCAGAGACCTGCTGTCTCGGGTTGAGGAGGCTCTTATGGGGGGAGACCCTTACTGGGTGTACCCACAGGGTTCTTGGCAGCCTGCAAGGCAGGCGGGGTGAAAGGATGTGTGTGTGTGCAAGGGGTGTGTGAAGTGGCCATTTGGTGAAGTAAGCAGAGGTGAAACAGGGAAAGGCCTCCAGTGCCTGGAGCAAGCTGGGGCCTCGCTTGGCTGAAATACTTTCTTCCTTTGTTCCCACGGTGAAGTCCCTAAATTTGTGAACTTTAGGAGTAACTCACAATGAGTACAGGTTCCATTCCAGCCTGCTGGTAGTTTGAGTTCTTGGTGGACCAGCTAAATTTGCCACTTGTACAATGGCTGTCTCAAGCACTCAAAAAATAGTTATATGACCAAGAAAGACAAAAACATATGCTAGCTGGGCCATAGAACACCTTCTTCCCCCGCTGCCACTGCCCCTGATTGGAGCTCTGAAGCACAAAATATAGATAATTACTGTTTTAGGTACACATTTTGGTGTAACTATTTACTGTCATATGCTTTTACAGTAACTAAAGTGGTTAGTTTTTCTTACTTTAAAACATTTGAATGATGCAAAGCACCAGCCTTGGCAGAATATTTTCCTCCCATTTAGTTCATCATCACAATATCCACATTTATCAATGACTTGGATGACAGAATTAGGAACATACTTATGAAATTTGCAGATGACACCAAACTAGGAGGAGTAGCTAATACCTCAGAGGACAGGATCAAAATTCAAAATGACCTGAATAGATTAGAAAGCTGGGCCAAAGTTAACAAGATGAAATTCAACATGGAGAAATGTAAGGTACTGCACTTAGGGTGGAAAAATAAAATGCACAGATATAGGATGGGGGACACCTGGCTGAATGAAACTATGTGTGAAAGGGATCTAGGAGTCCAAGTAGATCACAAGTTGAACATGAGTCAACAGTGCAATGCAGCAGCTAAAAAGACCAGTGCAATGTTAGGCTGCATCAGAAGTATAGTGTCTAGATCAAGGGAAGTAATAGTTCCACTCTATTCTGCTTTGGTCAGGTCTCACCTGGAATATTGTGTCCAGTTCTGGGCACCATGATTCAAAAAGGACACTGAGAAACTGGACAACTAAAATAGTGAAGGGTCTGGAAACCATGTCCTATGAGGAATTACTTAGGGAGCTGGGTATGTTTAGCCTGGAGAAGAGAAGTTTAAGATATGATAGCCCTGTTTAAATATTTGAAGGGATGTCATACTGAAGAGTGAATAAGCTTGTTTTCTGCTGCTTCAGAGACTAGGACATGAAACAATGGATGCTAGCTACAGGAAAAGAGATAACACCTCAACATTAGGAGGAACTTCCTGACAGTAAGGGCTGTTCGACAGTGAAATACACTTTCTCGAAGTGTAGTGAAGTCTCCCTCCTTGGAGGTCTTTAAACAGAGGCTGGATGGTCATCTGTCGGGGATGCTTTGATTGAGAGTTCTTGCATGGCAGGGGGGTGGATTGGATGGCCCTTGTGGTCTCCTCCAACTCTATGATTCTGTGATTCAATGAAAAGAACATGAGACAACAAGGCAAATGAGCATGTGCCTGTATTTCAACCATGTGATATTCTCTCTCTGCTATTGTGTGACAATGCTGCAGCTATAAAATTAACTACTCAAGTTATATCATGAAAGGATTGATGTTCTCCTTTGTTATGCTATAATCATAACACAAATTTATTTTTTGAATAATGGGGGAATTAACTAACTTTAATTAATGATAGGTTTTAAAGGTGTCCCTAATAAAATGTGTGCTTGCTTGATATGTCTCAAAGTTTTCCCCACATTTAGTAAATAATAATAATAATAAAACTTTTATTTTTATCCCGCTTTTCTTTGATGAGACAATCAAAGCAGCTCACAACATATTAAAATATCCACATTTACAAAATTATGTCCCAAATTCTCCCCTCAAAACAGGATTTAACATGTTACAGTTAAAATATCTATTAAAAACACAATAAAAAAAATACAACGAGGACAGAGCGGTGGGCTAATACATGATGTGAGGGGCAGTCATTCTGTGGCTGGGCACTTTTATTCAGGAAAAGCCTGCCAGAAGAGATCCGTCTTGACAGCTTTTTTACAATTTTTGTGAAGCAAGTCTCAGTTGTTTATTTTATGGTGAATCAGACTTCTGAACATTACTGAACATTAAATCACCTTCTTGTGCCACAGTACACTTGAACTCTCAATAGATGTGAAGCTGACTAAATGTCTGTTTCCATTCTTTGGGGATATCATGAGACAACAAGACTCAATGGAAAAGATGATAATGCCTGGTAAAGTAGAAGGCAGTAGGAAGAGAGGGAGGCCATACTACAAGTGGATAGACTCAATCAAGGAAGTGATAGCCCTGAGTTTGCAAGACTTGAGCAATTGATGATCAGGGATTTTGGAAGTTTCTCATTCATATTGCTGCCATAAATTGAAGTTGAAATGACTGCAAACAACAACAACAAGGGTCAGTTTCCTGGTCGCATGGATCTGTACTTATTATATGCAGTCAATCTGTTTAAATGTCAGAACCTTGTTCAGCCTTTATTTACATCCCTCAATTTAACAAGAATATAGTAACTGCAAAGAAAGAGCTAGTCATCTTCATGAGAGGAGAACAGTGTATTAAAGGACCTGGAGCCGATGTGACAAGCTGTGGGTGTTCCACGAGTCATTGGGATGTTGTAAGAAAATACTGCAGGAAAATAGTTAATTAAGAGATAGGACGCCTGGAAGGGAAAACAAAAATTAAATGACTATCAGACTAGCTCCAAGTCTGACTTTTCCTTTTAGCATCCATGAGTGTTGATTGACATGGCTAAGGTGGCTGGGGACTTTCTTGTTGGTTGCATAACTATTCTTTCTTTTGGAGGGAAAAAAATATGTGCCTGCTATTCAGATATAAGATTACAAGATTCAGCAGATTGAAAGCTATGATGACTGTGGGGCATTGCATCTCTTTCTTACCTCTTCTATTTCTGAAAACAAAGAGATGTCTTCATCTGAACCCACTCCCCTTATCTTCAAGCCCAAAGCAAAATGTAAATCTCTTGTTAAGGTTGTCACAGCCATTCTCCTTAAAACCACAACACTGTTTATCAGATCGTTATGAAATTTGATATGGTAAAAGAACAATGTGTCTGCGTTTCAGAGAAATCAGATGAAAAATTACACTATTAGAGCATTATACAGCAATTTAAGTAAATGAGCTAGGAATTAGTTCCTACCTCATTCAGGATTTTACACTGAGGTTTGGTGATGGTGATGTGCTATTGAATGATGAAAGAAAAGTTTATTTGCCTACAGATGTTTTTTAACGTTCTGATACACAGCTAAGGTGTATCTTTCATGTCTTTTTTTAGAAATCAGTTCTCTACCTTTACTTTTATAATATTTTCCCATGATAGTCAAAAGACCATTGTGAAGACAAACATAATGGCAGGAATGCTCAGTGGCACATGCCACTAGGGGGCATATGAGGTGAAACTAAGTGTGAGTCTGAGAAAGGGAATGGCAAATACCATGCTAAGGGCATCTGTTGAACTTTAGCCTTAACATTATCCTTTATTTTAAAAGTAACACATTTCTAACACATTCTCAACTAATTTTTACAGCTCTTTTAATCTCTTGAGGAAAAATCCCCCCGCCCGCCAAATATATATATATATATATATATATATATATATATATATCAGAAGTAATGTTTGAGCTCAGTATTGTCTATGCTAGCTGGCAATAGTTCTCAGTGGCCTCAAATACACTATGTCTCATCACTGAAAACTTTATGTTTTTATCTAGAATGACAAGCATCAAACCTGGGAACTTCTGCATGCAGTGGATTCATCCACTCAATGAAGGCTGCTGCCACAGTGCAGAAATAAAGCAGTTTAAAATAATAGAATCACAGAATCATAGAGTTGGAATTATTATTATTATTATTATTATTATTATTTATACAGCACAAGAGACCATCCAGTCCAATCATCTGCCATGCAGGAAGACACAATCAAAGTCCTCCTGACAGATTGCCATCCAGCCCCTGTTTACAAACTTCAAAAGGAGAAGACTCTGCCACTCTCCAAGGCAACATATTCCACTGTCAAACTACTCTTACTGTTAGGACATTCTTCTTAAAGTTTAGGTGGAATCTCTTTTCCTACAATTTGAACCCATTGCTCCATGTCCTAGTTTGTGGAGCAGCAGAAAACAGGCTTACTCCATTCTCAGTATAACATCCCTTCAAATGTTCAACATGGCTACCACTTCACCTCTAAACTATCTCTTCCTCAGACTAAATATACCAAGCTCAGTAAGTTTGACATGACTCTAACTGCCATGACTATATCCTGTGGAATCTTGGGATTTGTCATTTGATGAGGTATTCAGCCTGAGCCATCAGTGAACTCTGGTGCCTCACCAAACTACAAATTCCATTTGTTGTATTTTGCCTGCTCCACATAAACTACTAAAATCAAAGAGGTTCTGAACAGTTCAAGAGATGGCTACTTTATTTCTTACAAATAATCTTTTTATAAAGTAAATTTCATTTGTTATAATTGTTTGAGTGCAATGTATTTTAATATACAAACTGTGATAATTTCATGCCAAATAAAGTTGTACATAGTCATATTTTATGCTCCTAAAGTAACCAAGTTTCATTTTTTCCTGAAAATTTCCATTTGTTTCAGCCAACTTCCAGAAAAAAATTTTTTTTCCCCCACATGGCTTCAACATTTCTGTAAATTTTACATCTCTAGGTAGGCTCAGGCATTGCTAGTGCTGGACTAAGCTCATGTATCTTGGTCACAGAGAGCGTTCAGGACCAGGGGTCTTATGTTCTCCTGTGGTCTTTTGGCTTTTCTCTACTGGCTCCACTGGTTTCTCAACATTGGAGTCTGTGTCCAAGAAACTGTGTCTCTCTTGAGTCAATACAGTTGAAATAATATTTTGAGGTTATTTAATCAGGCCTTGCCTTGGCTGAACACTCAGAGAAAACACCTGTGTTGAGGATGGGAGTGATATATGTACAACTGTATTTACAAAGTGCTTGACTAAGGAAAATAATAGAGTGCTTATGAGAATACCAGCAATGAAAAGCTTCCATGAAGTATAGCACAGATTAAAAGGTTTTTTCCCCCATTTGTGACTAGTAAATAGATTGCACCAATTATCCTCCCTATATAAGTTCCTAATTTAGGGTAAAGTACACAACGTTAAATTGACAAACATTTTACTCCTAAGGTTCTTTAGCAGAGTTTTAGGGGATGGTGTTATAATTACCTGTCTGACTGTGGAGAAGCTGGAGTGGCTCAGACTGGGAGGTCTGAGGGCAACACAGAACATACACAGAGTGTGGGTGTATATGCCAATTATATGCACAATGGTTAGGTTTTGAAACCATTTTTATACCTTAAAACTATACCTGGTCAATGGGCTATTTAGCCAGGTAATAAAGGCTAAATGTCGTTTCCCAGGAATTGACAATAGGATTCCAGACTGGTTGATGGTTTTAGCAAAAGCAATGATTGAGTCGGGATATCTTTATGATAGGTGGAGGGAGAAGTTTGGCTGGGAACACAGCTGGGGCTAGGTAGACAGCAATTGGCTTACTACTTTAAGTGCAAAGAAATCCTTTGTCTTGGGTTTTGAGATAAAATGTGGACTATTTTGGGGAAAGCAAGAAGCACTTTAGATTTGATGGTTTTGTTTACTTGGATGTTCACATGCCTGGGGGAAATGATTCCTGAGAGCTTGACCTTTTATTGTTCCTGAAAGGTCATCAATCTCTCAAAAACATGCTCCAAATATGAGATATCAAAATATGAGGACCCCAAAGTAGAGTGCAGGGCACACAGGGGTACATAACAGATGGTAATGGCAAACACCCTCTGAGAAGGCAAATAACACACACACACACACACACACACACACACACACCAGAAGGCACAAATGAAGAGTCTACTTATCCAATGTATAGCTTCTGAGTTTCACCTATTAATCAACTAATGAAGAAAGGTGAATAGGCTGACAATATCAGGAAATTTAGAAGATGGAGAAACAATTCATCATCTTGGCTTTGAAAGCAGATACTCTGAGAAATGCATAAATTATGGACAATTTATGCTGTATCTATGAGAATCTGAATGAAGAGAATTGAATATGATAAATAGCCAAACAAGATATGGTGACAGCCATTTTTGACAACCATTCTGTATGTTATATGTCAGTACACATAAAGGGTATGTAATATGTCAATACACATAAAAACCTAAACCCTTCCCCGCTTGGCTAATTTATCTCTATATAACCCATTAATCCAGGCTTTAAAAATCCTAGGCATTTTCATGTCTAGTACAATACAATCCTTGTATCTGCAGGGAATGTGTTCCCAGACATACCATGGATAGTGAAAATTGTAGATAATGATGAGCCCTATATCTCTGACAGAAGGTGACTGTAGAGTTGTGTTTTCCCAGATGTGGGTAAGTGAAATTCGGGTGGGTAAGTGAAACGTGTGGGAGGAGGTCTGGACTGGGATCCATAGGATTCCTCACAATGTTGAAGAAGAAAGAAGGGATGGGTGCAGAAGAGAAAGAGGAGCCAGTCAGCACCCTTACAGCAGCTCAACATTTCCTGGAAGGTAGTCTCAGGCATTGAGTCCTCTCTCAGTCCTCACAGTCAATACCTGCAACCTTGGGAAGAGAGCGGTATGGGAAGGAGTGGTGGAAGGAGAAGCAGTAGAAGCAGTAGCAATAGGTAAGGAAGGGCACTTGCTATCTGCCCTCCCTCCTGCACAAAGCCCTCCCCGAAACCTTGCCAGACTCAGAAGGGTCTGCCATGTGGCAGCAGCACCCCACCCCTAATAGCAGCCACAACAGCCAGATTGCAGAGGTGCCTGGCCCATGGAAAGGGTTTGCCAGGGGATCTTTAGACAGATGAAGACTGACCAACCACATGTCACCCCCTCCCCATCTGATGGTGTCATCCAGTGTGGTCCACCCTCTCAGCACCCTCCTAGTGATGCCACTGTAATATCTAAAGGGATGGGTGGTAACTGAACTTGAAAAAAAGACCTTTAATAGGACCAAAACAAATTGGCCAAAAGGACCACACCGGTGCCATTTGTGTGCCTAGCCACGATTAGGACTCCTGCTGTGGTCCTAAACCAGGCCACAGGAAGTAGTGGATCCTTCCCGCTCCTTTTTCACCCAGATCTTTGGCAATGGCATGGTACCGGCACAGTTTCCAGCAACATTCCAGGCATGTATCATCTAAACACTATGCCCTACATGTGACTGTAAACTGTCATTTAATCCATTTGTTTCAAGCAATAGTAATTAATTGCAGTTATCATTCCAAGGTACCCCCAATGCTATCTATCTATCTATCTATCTATCTATCTATCTATCTATCTATCTATCTA
>NC_056525.1:215547694-215568186 GCF_019175285.1 Sceloporus undulatus | reverse complement strand
AATATAATACTTAATACTTTAGCCAAAATGCATCTAAACAAAGTTAATTTATACCTGGGTGCTTTGTACAAGAATTATTTCCTGTATATACAAAGTTGTTTCCTGCACAGAAAATACTGTTCTTACACTCATTGAGAACAAGAGAATTTTGCATAGAATAAGCCTCTAATTACAACATTTTCTGTAAGCAAACCTCTTTTTCAGTTTAGAAAATAATATAATGCTATAATAATATAATTGTAAAAATATTATTATTTTTTATGCAGGAAGATACTGTTCCCTGTGCAAAACAACCACATGCAGATTTTGTGCAGAATAAATCTCAAACTGTGAAGATTCTCATTAGTCCAGGATTTGCCTAGTTAGGATTTCCTGACACTCAAAATCATGATTTTCAACATGTTTTTGAAATAATTTTGAATATTTTTTTCATCCTTGCTGGGTAGTCCTACCAGAAAGAACAGAGTTTGCAGTTAACCTACGTAACACACAAGACCCTTGGCAAACATGAAGCCATTCCTGCACATATACAACAATCTTTAAAGGGTTTTCTGGAGGTTACAAAATCTGAAAACCACATGTCAGAGTAGCAGGCAAGAAACAGAAAATAAGGCAATCTATTATTTCAAAAATCTCTCAACCACTTCACTTTGCTACTAAACCAAGCCTTTATTTTTCTCATTCTCTGTCCTTTACCCACTGATAGCATCCCTTCCTTCTCTAATGTTCTTTGGTACTGTGAAACAGAGCCTGTGATTAATTTTCAGATGAGTCAAAGATAATTGCCAGCTTTCTCCCTGCCTAACAATAGTGTTTTCAACAATACAATCTTGTCCTAATGCTGCACCAAAGGACATCCATCTGTTTTCATCAGTCTGGAGAGAACATTTGGTTTTTCCAGCAGTGATAACAGAGTCACTGTGGGCAGAACTGGGGTGTCAGTATAAGGGATTATATAATGGTAAGAATGCAGCAGCCACTTCTTAACACACTTTATGTAGGGGAATAGTATTGTCTCTTCCACAAACTGTGTTTATTTCATAAGAATTGCTTGTGTCCCACCATATATCATGGGATTTCAACAGGACATACAATTAAAATCAATATAAAACTTTAAGCAATTTCAAATGTATAGTGATAAAAACAATCCAAACATCTTTAAAAAATAAGCAATTTAAGAAGTTAAAACAGCTTAAAAGTTTAAAAGCATATACATGTATAAATTCTGGAAGAAATTAATTTGACCCCAAAGGTTGTAGCAATATTTTATATTGACAGCAAAAGGAAGCCAATACCAATGTCAACAAGCCCTCCAAGAAAGGGCATTCCACACCTGGGATGTTACAACGAAGAAAGCCCTCCCAGGGACTCAGTCCACAAGCAATAGTGTCTAGATAAAGAGAAGTAATAGTGTCACTGTATTCTGCTTTGGCCAGGCTCCACCTGGAATACTGTGTCCAGTTATGTGCACCACAATTCAAAAAGGATGTTGAGAAACTGGAGCGTATCCAAAGGAGGGTGACTAAAATGTTATCTGGCTGTCTGACAATATTTGATGTGATGTGATTTCTTTGATATATGATGTTTTTAATCTGTTTTTTCCTTTCTATATGGTAATTTTATCTATTCCTCTTTTAATTGTTATTATCTTAGAATGTACGCCTTGGGCAGGCTTTTATTTACTCCTAATTTTACTGACTTTGTACAGCGCTGTGTATAATTACAGCGCTATAGAAATAAAGTTTAATAATAATAATAATAATAATAATAATAATAAAATGATGAAGGGCCTGGAAACCATGCCTGATGAGGAACGACTTAGGGAGCTGGGGATGTTTAATCTGGAGAAGAGAAGGTTAAGAGATGATATGATAGCCCTGTTTAAATACTTAAAGGGACGCCAAATTGAGAAAGGAGCAAGCTTGTTTTTAATGTTGAGGTGGAATCTCTTTTACTGTAGCTTGCATCCATTGTTCTGGGTCCTAGTCTCTGAAGCAGCAGAAAACAAGCTAGCTCCCTCCTCAATATGACATCCCTTCAAATATTTAAACAGGGTTGGACTAGATGGCCCTTGCGGTCTCTTCCAACTCTATGATTCCATGAAAAGAGTATAAAGAAAAATGTTCCTTCTCCTGACTTTTACAGTACAGTGCACCTGCGTTATATGCAAACTCTGAAACCCGTGAGGGAACCATGAGGGAGCGTGCGGGGTGTGCGGGCCGGTGCGTCCCATTTACATGAATGGGGCATGTGTTCGAAGTGTGTGTGTGCACCACCGCACCACCACCGCATGCACGAGCCCCCTTACTTTCAATGGGACTCAATCATATGCTTTTTTTTAATGCGGGAGAGGGGTCCAGAACGGATCCCCTGCATAAAAAAAAGGCACACTGTAACTCCAAAAATGGCTTAAAGATAGGTTCTAGCTCTCCTGGGCATGAACAAAGTGACTCCTAAGCCCATTTATAATGGCAAAAACCAAATATACACCAGCAAACGAAAACCACATGGACAGTATCCAGTACCTAACACTGGCTCTATCTACACTACAGAAATAATCCAGTTTGACACCACTTTAACTGTGAAGGCTCAATGCTATGGAGTTCTGGGAATTGTAGTTTGTTGTGGCATCAGAGCTCTCTGACAGAGAATCCTAAATGTCTCACAAAACTACAAGTCCCAGAATTCCATAGCACTGAGCTATGGGAGTTAAAGTGGTGTCAAAGTGGATTATTTCTACAGTGCAGAGGCAGCCACTGGAAATAGACTGCCACAGTTGGGAGGTTATGAAGTAGGTAGATTGGGATCTACAATAATGAAGCAGGTAGATTGGGAGCTACATGAGGGAAGAGTGAAGTCAGATGCTTTCAGGTGGTGTTCATAGCTCCTTTTCAATAGATAGCAGCTTTTTCTGGCTTCCTTTTCTGCACATGTGAAAGAATAAGAATGAGCAAAACCAGGTTCTGAATGGAAAATTAGAGAAAACCCACTGAACCAAATGTTGAATCTTATGTCAATACATAGGGGAATTCCATCAGTTTAATGGCTCTTACTCCAGTTAGAACTAACAACAAGATCTAGGGTTGTTATTATTATTATTATTATTATTATTATTATTATTATTATTAAAATAAAATTTTATATTATATTTGATAACAAATATTTGGCCATCTGAAGTTTAAAGCAGTAATTAAAATGTAATAAACAATTACATACACACACACAGAGAGAGATATGAAATATATAATGTAAAAACAAAAGATGAAGCAACATCTTAAGGCAACTTTGTTTCCAATGTTTTGGGAATTATATTGCATTACATTTGTAATTCGGGCTTGATTCAATGAACAGCTAGCTGAAATTCCCATCCCAAGTTCTCCTCAAATAAACCTTGATGGTTTCTTTCCTCATTCTGACAGGTTTACCTTGTTTAAGATCCTGCCTCATTATCTCACAGTTTGCTATCCAAAATGAGCTTCTGCTGAGTACTGTAGTCTCAGCATGGAATGTTTGCTACTATTATGCAATGTAGGTATGAACTCATGAAAAATGTAGGTCTCTAAGTTTTTGGAGGTATCTTTCCACCCTGATAAAAGTAGCTTCATACAGTTCAGAAACAAGTCTAGGTTTTGTTTTCATGTGTGACAGCATCTCTACAGTTTTGCACTTCACCCATTGCTGTTTCCAGGATAGAATGAGCTGTCCTGTTGATCTGGTATCCAAGAAAGCACTATACTGTATTAAATTACCTGAGCCAATTTTGATTTAGTGTGTGTGGTTTATATTTAACAATCAACTAGAAGGATTACAGATGTGGTGAATTACACTCCACCATTCCACTATGAAAACCAGAAATCATCTGAAAGGCAGGTTCTATGGCCTATCTTTTGATAATGGCTGAAGAGTTTGTCCTAAAACATGGCAGCAATGGAGAGATTGGCACAAAGCCATGCTGTGCTGATTGGTGACAGAATAAATGACTCATTCTGCTAATGGTTTATCATAAATGAGATTTCAGACAGCTGGGCCAGCAACAAAGCCATGAGGGGATGCACATCCTTCTGCCACAGTGGGAGGGGCCCCCACCATGTGCCATCCCTCTTTTGGATTGTCACCTGGTGCAGTCCACACACCCCACATCTGCCCAGCGATGCCACTGACTAGGAGTGAGTATACTAAAATGGACAGGAATGAGACACTTTGAGTCTGACAGCTACACAGTATTCTACTCAGGGAATGAAAAAAAAAAAGCAGAAAAATGGAGTACCATTATTAGTGAGGTAAGATATAGCAAAATCAGTCAAAGGATACAACATTGTCCAACTGAATTATGCCAATAAGGCTTCAGGGAAAACCGATACCACCATAATCGAAGTATACGTGCCAACCACAGAGGTAGAGGAAGAAGAAATTGAGAATTTCTACAATGGAGTCCAGGAAGAAATTGGTAACACACCCAAACAGAACTGCATGTTAAGAATAGATGATTGGACAGCCAAAGTAGAAAGCAGAGCAAAATCAAAGACAGTAATGAGATTTGGGTTCAGTTCAAGACGTAAAGCAAGAGAGTGACTGATAGAGTTTTGTGAACAATCTTTTCATCTTCCTTCTTTATACAGCCAGATAGGATACTGTACAGAAGTCAGAGACACAGTAAAGGAGGAATAAAAATAGATAAGGGTGATGATGATGATGATAGATAGATAGATAGATAGATAGATAGATAGATAGATAGATAGATAGATAGATAGATAGATATTGTTATCTGTAGCCAAAAAGGAGAAGAAACAGTGGATGACAGATGAAATGCTTAAAACAGTTAAAGAAAGATGAGAAGCAAAATACAAGGGAGATAAAAACATAGTTAGAACCACAAATGTTACTATACAATGATTAGTGGGCAATGTTGAAGAGATTTAGTATAACAATCAAGGCAAAAAAAAAAAAAAAAATAGAAGCTGGCAACAACAAAAAAAGAAGGGCAAGAGACTTTCCCCCAAAAGATCTGGGAAACCAAAGAGAAATTTAAACCAAAGGGGGGATGCTTTATGATCAGAAGATGAACATAATACATGGCCATGAAGAAATAAAAAGAGATGGAGACAATACACGGAAGAGCTGTATAAAATATATGAAAGATTGAATGTCACATAGGAAGAAGAAATGTACAAATATGAACTCCAAATTTTGAAAAATGAAGTGAAAGCTGCACTCAAAGCAAGTGAGAATAATAAATCCCCAAGAATGGGTGACATGCCAATAGAACTGCTATGATCCACAGAGACAAACTCAGTCTTAGTTCTCACTGAAATCTGCCAACAAATATGGAAAACAAAGCAGTGGCCCACAGACTGAATATACATTCCCAGCCACATGAAAGGAGATACAAAAGATTACAGTAATTAGAAAATCAATACACTAATTCCCATGTACAGTAAGTAAAGTCATGTTTAAAATTCTGCAGCAAAAATTCCTACCATAAATGAAGCAAGAAATCTCAGGGGTGCAAGCTGGATTCAGAAAAGGAACAGACACTAGAGATCATATTATAAACTTATGATGGATAATGGAGTGCACCAGAGAATTCCAGAAGAAAATCTGTATGTGCTTTATAGATTACAGCAAAGCCTTCGACTGCATAGATCACAAAAAGCTACGGCTTGTTCTTAGACAAATGGGAATGCCACAACATCTGATCATCCTGATGCATAACTTGTACTCAGGACAAGAGGCTGCCATTACAACAGAATACAGAGAAATATAATGGTTCCCAATCAGCAAAGGGGTCAGGAACAGTTGCATACTATCACCCTATTTATACAACCTATATATAGAAAATATCATTTGTGCAGCAGGCTTAGATGCAGAGACAAGAGGAGTGAAGATCCGGGGAAGGAACATGAATAACCTAAGATATGTAGATGACATAATACTATGAGCAGAAACCAGCAAGGAACTGGAGCAATTACTGAAGAAAGTTAAGGAGAAAAATACCAAGGTAGGTTTATTTATTTATTTATTTTTATTTCCAACATCACAAAGTCTAAAATATACACTTCTACAAGTATTATAAAACAATAAACAGTTATGTACCGTAATCCTAATTCAACTAAATAGACACCTATTACATCATAATTGTTTTATAATTCTCTCATTACCCTCTTTGGCTATACTATTGCTATCTATTCCATTTATCCTATCCCTTCCTAAGGCTAAAACCAGTGCCTCCCATATACTATTAAAACCTTTTACTAACTCTGTTTTACTTACTTATATTTCCTTTTCCGTAGAACCTTAATTTCCTCATAAGGACTACTCACCTCCTTTTATATCCTTTATAGTGTACTAACACTGAGAGTTTCTTTTTGCTTCTCATTTCCTTATTCATCAGTCCCATCTGATAAAATCCCCCTTTCTCTTTTTAAATATTCCTCCACGGATCCACACTTTACCAATCATCCAAGGTGCCATTTCCAAGAACATTGTCAATTTATCCATTTCAAGATATCCATGACCTTTAATCTCCAATCTTCTATTTTTCGGCATTTCCCAAGTCTCCAAAATTTTGCAAAAGAGATTCTAGCAGCCGTCATTAGGAAGAAGAGCAGTTTTTCCTTCTCTTTATTTAGGTCTGTGCGTCCGTTATGTTTAAGAGATACATCCTGGGTGTGGCTTTTCCCCTATTTTATAATTTTTCCATTTCTTTATGTATTTGTCCAATATTTTTTTTGCCTTACACAACTCCCCACCAACAGTGAAGATATGTACCTACTTTTTTTTTACATTTCCAACATTTATTCTGTTATTTTTGAACACTTAGAGCTAAATGGCGTTAAATACCACCTATATATAGTTTTTGGTAGACATTTTCTTTCAACATCACACTTTGTGTAAATTTAATTTTTATCTTCCAAAGTTTCTTCTCCCATTCTTCAAGGTGGATTGTTCCCCTAAATCCTGTGCCCATTTAACCATAAATTCCTTCACAACTTCATGTTCTAGTTCAAATTCCCTAATTAAATTAGGCAAATTAGAAATTTGTTTTGTTTGGTCTGTCATATTTTTTTAACTCTGCCTCAGCTGGACCGATGCCATATATTATTATCTAAATAAACTCTCCTCCAGTTGTCTGTAGGTGAACCAACTACATGAGTAACCCTCCTTGGTCAATTCTTCCCTGGGTTTTCATATCCTCTTCCCTTTGTGTATCTTAGTTATGTCTTTATAGTCACCCAATATCATCTTCTGCTTCATTCTTCCCTTTAAATATTGCTTCGTTGGCAGATGTCCATAGTGGCAATTTAGTACACCATTTGTTTTGATACTTTTTCCAAATTCTTAAAAGATTTTTTCTAATCAGTGATTATTGAGTTGGCATCTACTTTGATTTTGTCATAAAATAATATCCTGTGTAGACCGAATTTTAGATCATTTCTCTAAATTTATCAACCTCTTTTTTGCATTTTGAACCAATCTACTACCCAATCCAGCACACAGGCATAATAATACCACCTTAATTGGTAACGCCAATCCCGCCCCTCTGTAATATTTTATTTTTAATTCTTGCTTTTTTTTCCCTCCCCAGATAAATTTCGAAATTTCCTTATCCCATATCATAAATGGTTTATCATTTCAATTATGGGTAGGTTCTAAACAAAAACATAATTTTCGGTAATACTGCCATTTTGATAATAGAAATCTTTCCCATCCATGAGGTTTGTAATTTCGCCCTTTTTCCAGATCTATTTAATGCTTTTCCACATTTTTTCATAATTATTTTTAAATAACTCTATATTTTTTTTGTTAAATAACTCCAAGGTATTTTACGAGTTAACTATTTTAAAACCGCTTCTTCCTGTAGAGCCTCTCTTTCCTCTCTTGTCAGTTCATTGCCAAATGGCTGGTTTTTCAACATTTACTTTATATCCTGCGACTTTTCCAAATTTTTTAAAAATTTTATCATTTGTGTTATACACCTCATTTGGATTTGCAATTGTTAGGACCAAATCATCCGCATAGGCCGCAGTTTATATTCCATCCCCCTTAATTTAAATCCTCTATCGTTTGATTTCTGTCTGACTTATTTAACAACATTTCCAGGGACATATAAATAACAATGGTGATAGGGGACACCCGGTCTCACCCCTTTGAAAAGGTAGGTTTTAATGATGAACATTAAGAAAACAAAAATAATGACCACAGACTACAAGAATTCAGCCTGGATAGTAAGAAACTGAAATAGTCAGGAGTTCCCATACCTGGGACAATATTAACCAGAATGGAGACTGCAGTCAAGTAATAAAAGAAGTCAGGAACAGGAAGAAAACAGCAATGAAAGACTAGACAAGATCCTAACGAGCAAATATATACAACTGGAGCACTAAAATCAGAATCATTCAGTCCACAATATTCCCCTTCACCAGGTATGGATGTGAGAGCGTGGAGAGTGAAGAAAGTTGGAAGTGTGGTGCTGGAGAAGAGTACTGAGAATACGGGGGCAGCCAAAAAAACAAACAAACAAAAAACAACAACAAATGGATGGCTTGAACAGATAAAGTCTGAACTCTCCCTGGAATCACAATGACCAAAGTGAGGCTGTTGTACCTTGGCCATGTCCGGGGAAGGCATCTCTCAACAGAAAAGACAATGAGGCTGGGAAAGGTAGAGGGCAGTAGAAAGAGAGGAAGACCACATGCCAGATGGTTGCGGGGCCTGAGCCTGCAGGGGATATTGGAGATGTTTCATCCATAGAATCATCAAGGATCAAGATCAACTCAAGCTGAATTAACTCCCAGATTTTCTTTCAGTGGGATACACTGTAACGAGGCAGGAATCCTGTTGGAGAATTATGCTGCTGTAATTCCTGGTTATATCAGTGTAACCAGGAGTATCTTAAACGTGTTTATGTGTTTGCATAAGGAAGTGTCCACATCCTGTGCAGGCCACAAAAGATGATGGGGCTTTCTTTTAGTGAAGATTTTTAAACATCACATCACAGGAGTTCCTTACCTGTGGTTACTTTCACTGGGAAGAGGTTTAATGAGATGGCCCTGGTTCCTTTCAGTTTCTATGAATTTATGAGTGTCTGAGACTAATGGGTTGGCTAAAGGAAGGTCAATGTGCAGTCATAGCTCCTCCTATCCCCAAAACCAGAGTGTTGTCAGAATGTTTCAGGTTACAGTCCTTCCTATAAGAAAATGACACACTGCACTCAATGGGGTCCACTCTGGGGAGATGTTTTTTAGGACTGGTGCTGTTACTTCTAGCTATGAGTCAACCTGTTTGTAGTGCTAACCATAACAGTTAGCTCCTGTAGAGCAACAACAATTTCAGTAAGGAAAAAAGGCTATGCTGGCAAGCTTAAGCATAATCTGGAATTAATTTAATGAAACTGATTTGAAATCAATAATACACTATTTTTTTCTCATATATAAGATTACTCTGTGTGCAGGTATATTGCAAATGTGTGTCATATTCTTGAATTCATGATTTCAGTCAACCTCCTACTTTCATCTATGTGCAAATACATAAGCAACTGGAAAGTTATTCAGATACACAGATGGATAGTCAGATGTGAGCAGATTGGTGAGGGGGGCAGAGTGTGGGGATGTGATGCCATTCCCCTCTGAACTTAGAAACTGAAGGATTTTTGGTAAGGCAGCTTTTGTCTGCAAGAAACAAACTCTTATAGCCTAGTTCACGTGTGTTTTCTAATAAATGCCCCATGTCCAGTGCACTCATTTGTGTTGTGTGTGCTTTCAAGTTGTTTCCAACTTATTGTAACCCTAATGCAAACCTATCGATTTGTCCAGAGGTGGTTTGCTTTTGCCTCCTCTGAGGCTGAGAGAGTAATGCCAAGGCCATCCAGTAGGTTTCCATAGATGATGGGGACTGGAACCTGGATCCCCAGAGATGTATTCCAATGCTCAAACCACTACAGTAAATTGGCTGTTGGAAAAGACTGCTGTTATTGTTAACTGCCATCAAGTTGACTTGTACTTATGGTGATCCCATGATGGGAGACTTCCATGTCACACTGCATCAATAGCCCTGCTCAGGGTTTACAGACTTAGGGCCATGGATTCTTTGATGGAGTCTAGCCATCTATACTGCAGTCTTCCTCTTTCCCCTACTTTATCTTATGAAGTATTATGTCTTCTTATGATTGGCCAAAAACGGTCTCATTTTAGTCATCTTGCCTTCCAGGGAAGTTCAGGCTTGCTTTGGTGAATGACCCATATATTTTTTTTTAGTAGTCCATAGTATCTGTAGAATTCCTCCATCACTTTTCAAATGAGTTGATTTCTTTCTATCAGCTTTCTTCACTGTCCAGCTTTCACACTTAGAATTCCCACATTATAAAGTTTGTTCCACTTTTCACATAGATACCAGCATTAATAAAAGTTGTTCCATTTGCACAGTTCTTAAATACTCTCCTAGCAGGTGTAAGTATACTTACCTACACTTATTAAAATCACTTTTTAGCATGGCCAGTTTGGGAGGTTATGACCCATAGATTGCACCTACATGCAATTAAGTGAGCACCACAGACATTCCCCCAGTCGCGGCTGAAAGAACATCATAGGGGAAATTAGCCCGTGAGCTACACATCTTGAGCTGTTTAGAGTATATCTTTGTTTGTCAAACACCTATTTCACATTTTTGCAGATATAATGACAGTGGTAAACTCAAAAATAGAATAGAAGGCAGATATGATAAAATGTGGGCCAAAAGAATAAAAGTGAAAACATCATTTATGAATTTTATTTTCCTCAGGAAAAATTGTTTTTTCTATAATGGTTTTATTTTCTCTCTACACACCACAGAAATGAAATACACAGAAACTAAAATACAAGGAAAAGCTGGATAAATAATTAAAGAAGAATAAAAGGAGTTTCAGCATGCTGACAGTAAGCAGCAAGTCTAAAAGAATGAAGCTAATATTTATTATGCTAGAGGCGAAAGCCCAGACTGACAATAATAAGCCTTCTATTCCTCACATTTCCCCATCCTTAACCTTCCAGAATACTCATTCCTAGGATGACATGACTGTATTTTTTAACCTAGGTGGTCTTCAACTTCTAGAACTATGCAAATTTTGACTTCTATGCCCTGAAACTAAGCAGAGCAATTCAGGTACGAGAACAAGACAGTTCTTCATTATTGTTATCAGTGTTTGTTTCAATACTTTATTATATCATAGTATAATCATTTTGTTAAACAAAGGTAACTGGCACCCTCAGATTAGTTCAATCATTGTCCGGCAACTGCATGGGCACGGAAGCAATCCATTCAAAAAGGAGCTGTGAAAGCAGCTCCTTTCTGCGCCACAGCCAAGGTGCATTAGTGCCATAGAGTGGCATGGTGACATCTCTTGCGCACCATGCCATTTGGATGTGGCGAACAAGGCACATCATTGGCGTATGGGCATGTGAATGGGCCAGGAGACATGGAACATGTGGACACTCTCGCTCTCCCAAGTCCTAATTTCAGGCCCAGGTCATCGCAAAGCAGCAGTCAGGACTGTCCCGGAGTTCAAAGTGCAAAAAGTAGTTTGCACTCAGAAGAAGGAAGAAGAGACGAAGGGGTAGAATCTTTGCTTTTCCAGTAGCTCAGGCAAAAGCAAGCCATTGCAACCTCCCGCAGCTTGGGTGGTCTTCATTGTTAATAACCTCTACCATCTTGACTGCCACTGAGATTGCGTGGCCACACTTGTACCAGTTTACATCTGTGAAATGTTGAGCATAAAAAAGACACCTCACTCATGGGGGGGGGACAGGCTTGTCAGGAAGAGCTATTTTCTCCACCTGGAAGTGGATGACTGGTCATTCTTTTTTATTTTTAAATAAATAAATAAATAAAGGCAGCCTGTTCATGAACTTGAATGGCACAAGGCAGCACTATACCATTGCAGCACACTTCTTTGGTCGTTATGGAGCTTGGAATTCTATTCTGACCATGGAATGACCAAAATCCCCTCCCAAACCTATTGTATGCAGACTCTTCAACACAGTTATTTCCATGTCATCAGAAAGCAAGGGGATCAGCAGGGACACATCCAGCTATTTTCCTGTAGCTGGACACACTGCAAGGATGCCATATGTGGGGATGTCTGATGGACCTCCAGAGGTCTCTGGAGATGCTTGTTATAGCATGTCTTGCTGCTTATCCCTTTGTTTCCCAGCAACACAGAAATCGGTGTGTTGAGGGGAGTGTATTGCTTACACAGTAAGATTTGGGAAATAGTAACATCAGGAGATGTAGATACATGATATAGGTATGTTTTCTGATATAAGGTATTGACCAGCTTTTTAATTTTTATTTGGGGAAAAATGTTTTTTAAAAAGGATTTCTAGATGCGGTGTAGACAATAGTGAGTGCTATAGGTAAAAAGTTGGTCCTCATCTCCACCAAAATTTCCCACCACTTGGTTGCTGGAAAGAATGTGAAGTACCCTGAACTCTTGAAAGTTCTATAAAAATGTTGTAGTTGTTGTCGATGATGATGACATCAAAATAAAACATAAACAGTATGAATCCAGGCTGATCATTCTTTCACTGTCTGACTCACTTCTGTAATACTGATATACCTTGTATTGGAATTAGTTTTTAACATACTGCTTTCTCTCCCATGGGACTGATTACTCAGCATGATTCCTCACAGGCAGCATCAGATGTTCTAATAGCATCTGTTGCAACAGCAACCACCACTTGAATCATGTAGATCTCAATATCTGTATTATTTGCTTTTTGTTTTCATTTACTGGTGAGATGTACTCATTATTCCTTGATCATTTGATTGTTTCTATATCATCACAGTGCAGTTGCAATTAAGAGAGATATCACAGAAGAAATGGAATTTAATCCAGCAGGGCATAGTGGTTTGAGTGTTGGACTATGATGCTGGAGACCAGGTTTCTATACCCAGCTCAACCATGAAACCCACTGGTTGACCTTGGGCGAGTCACATTGTTTTGAGAATGGCAATGGCAAACTTCCTCTGAAGAAATGTGCCAAGAAAACCCCAGGGTTGCCATAAATCAGAAATGACTTGATGGCATGCATCATCATCAACAACATACCAAATGAGAGCTCACTCATGCTGTTTAGTCAGGAAATTTAAGCCGTACTCATTCTCCATCCCAAATGGAGAAAATATATTGTCATGCATCTTAAAAGGTTTCTGAGAACTGTTAGTAGAATCACAGCAAAATGAACTGAAGAATTCATATCTGAGGTAAATGCTGAACTCCTTGCACTGTAGCAAAACCATATTTTCATCCACTTTTCAAACCCATTCTATGTGGCAGCAGGTGGGTTGTAGTTTCAATATCATGCAGCCATTCTGTGGTTTCATCTAAACTGTACTAGAATACATTAGAAATGAAAATGATATCCCACTGTCCTATTTGAATGTGAAAGATATTATGACCACAGGATAGCAAGTGTGACAGATTTCCATGGCTGAATATGTTGAGGTAGCTGGGCTTTCTTTGAAGGAGGCATTTGTGCCACTGAAAAGAGGCAAAGAATGGGAAACCAGGAAGCTGGTTGTATATTTTTCCTAAACAAACTTAGCTTATTTAAACAAGGCTTATACATTTTGCATGCTTGGAATGCTGTTTTTAAGATGAACTAGACTAATGGCACATTAAAGGCATCTATAACTGAGCAGTAGGAGGAAGAGACTGTGTTATCCTAACTATCATTCTGCCAGTGAAGTTCAAAAGGGTTTGTATGCCATCACATTTGATCTTTTTTTTTTTTAAGTAGCTTCCCAAGCTTTGCTTTTATGTGTCCCAGTCTTGGAAGGTAGCATCATATCCAGTATGGATTCTCTCTCCTACTTGTCACCCTACTCAAGTAATCCTCTTGCCAATCTTGCAATGAAGGCTTAGAACACACCTGCAAGTAACCAGTAATGCAGGGAGTAGCCATCAGTGTAGGAATGTCAGGCCCCTTTGAGATAATAGTAGTAGCAACTGATGGCTTCCATGTCAATAGGGCCATGAATCTGCCCTACCTTTTGCTCTACCCTTAAATGAAGTATCCAAAGTGATGGATCTTATTCCTGAAATAGGTTCAGCACCCTGGACAGCTTTTTTGTTAATATTCAGAGTGAAATTTTGAGTGAATTTAGCATCCCACTAATATGGAAGTCTCTGGCCATCACTGAACTTAATGCTCTTGACTGTAGCTGCTACCTGTCTATGGCAAAGGGATCACCAGTTTTCTTTTCCATAGACAGTAGCTTACTACAGTTTTCTTAATATCACTACTCAGACCAGTAGTGTATACCTAGGGCTGTCATAATAAATTGTCCCAATGGCTGTGAGCTAAGAATTGCCCTGAATTAGGGTCCCATTAGCTACTGCTTTTAGAAATTTGCTAAACGTTGAGGAGAAAGATTTGCATACATAATTAACCCCTTGTTTTTAGACTTCACATAATTCAGCTTTAATACCCAAGCAATTTACCTGGGAGTGAAGACCCATTAAACTCAATGACATTTATTCCTAAGTAGATGTGTACATAGTTGTACTGTGATTCAACTACTTTAAGTAGTACTTATGTGAGAACTGGACAATGAAGAAAGGTCATAGAAATAAAATGGACTTATATGAGATGTGATGCTGTAGAAGAGTGCTGAGGATGCCGTGACAGCCAAAAATTCAAACAAATAGGTACTTGAACTATCAAATCTGAACTTTCTCTAGAAGCCAAGTTGACTAAAGTGAGGCTATTGTACTTTGGCATAACTGAGAAGGCATGAGTCACTAGAAGAAAAAATCCCCCAATAATGTTAGGAAATGTGGAGGGCAGTAGGAAGAAAGAAAGGCCACACACCAGATAGATTGACTCAATAAAGGAGGCCACAACTCTGAGCCTGCAAGACCAGATCAGAGTGTTTGAAGACAGGGGGTCTTGCAGGTGTCTCATTCACAGGATTACCATGAGTCAAAGTCTACTCGAAGGTAGTTAACAGCAAGAACATAGTAGTATAGGTGGAATATCCTTTTCCCTGTTTCATATTTTAATTAATATGTTTTAATTGATGTTTATAGCAGCGATGAAACCATGAAGCCTTTCCGGTGTTGTTGGATTGCTAGTCTGATTATTACTCACCATCAGCTTTCCTGACTAAAGTTGGTGGAAGCTGCAGTTCAATAACATATGGAAGGCCACACATCCCCTGTCTCTGTTTTAAAAGTAATTGTAAAAGCTCACAATGATATAAGTGCATCTGTCCCCAAGGCTTAGAGGAGCATTGAGCCACAAAGTGAAGGGGAAAGAGGAATGTTTCAAAGAATTTTTGAACTAAATTCTGCTGACAATTTGAAAGCAGAAAAGCATTGAACATGTCACGGTAGTGCTTGCTTGAGACAGTCAAAAACATTTGGAAATTAAAACTTGTATGGCTGTCCTGGAAGTTTTTTTACACAGGGCAAGACCATCTTATATCTAATACTGTACAAATGACTGGCTATTTTTGCTCTTTTCAAGGAATGGCATCTCTTTATTCTTTTCCTCATCCCTCCTCCCCGTGAAATTAATATTTGTGGTAGAAGGAGTGGAAATGCTGAGTCCAACTTTCCAGGTAATGCTGCAGAATAAAGCTGTCACTTTCTGACAGATCAATACCTAGGATTGGCAAAGCTCTATGAAAAACTGGATCATGGGCAGATTATAGTCATAAAGCAATTCAAATAAGCCATAATGGAAAGAGATTGCCAAAATGGGAAACATTTGAAGGAAAAGTGGCTGCTGAGAAAAGTATATTTCAGAAATATTGAGCTGGAAGAAGTGTCCGGGAATTTGCTTGATATATATCTGTGGAATACTTCTAAGAAAAGCCATTTTGTAGCATTATATCTTGTGTAGGCCTTGAAAATGTTTTGTTTTCATAACCACTCCATCACTGGAATTTTAAGAGAGATAGAAAGCTACCCAAAATGTGGGATCATATATACTACTTACCAGACCTCAGAGGTCTACATTTCTCCCACTGTGCCCCTGCCGTTCTGGTTTATTTTCTGTTCTTTAAAATGACCTCTCCTGGGCCTAAAACATCCTAGGAGGTGTCCCAAAAGATAGCCCATACTTTCAACAGGATGGTGTGGTGTGGTTTAAAAGCTCAAGTGTGGCCCTGGTAGCCACGGTTTCCCACAAACTATAGTATGCTCATCCCTGCCCACAGGAACAAGATATTTGATTTTTAGTAATCTGTAACATGAACTGTTGGCAGTCATTTCTTGGGTTGTGATTACTGGAAGCATTGGTGGCCAGTGGTGTCCATGGTATGGAGTAGTGTATCCACTCTGTGTTTTATTCCAGCCTTCAAATGCAGTAAGTGTGTTGAAAACTATTAGTCTTCCTCCAGGTCTGTGTCTTCCACACCTCCTTCATTGTGTGAAATGAAACCTAAAGCTGAGTCACCATATTCCTGACATAGAAGCTACCAGCCACCACTAATCAGAAACATGTCTTCCGTGTCTTCAATATGATATGAACTAATGATAATAATAATAATAATAATAAAATTTTATTTATATAACGCTATTCCTGTGTAGATCATAGCGGTTTCCAACAAAAAATTGCAACAAAAACAATTATAAATAACATATATCCCCAACAATGTGCAAACCAACCACCCATAGCAATTAAAAACTATACAGCATCTAAAACCAATTATCTACAAAACATTAAAACCATAACAAATAGCTGGATTGAACAGTATACATCATCAAGGGGAAATAAAAGATAACATTAAGGCACATGGAGAAAAGCCTGGCGGAATAGGACGGTCTTCAATTTCCTCTTGAATACATCTAGGAAGGTGACAACGCAGAGCTCGTCAGGCAGGGAGTTTCAAAGCTGTGGGGCTGAGACGGAAAATGCCCTCCGAGATGAAGTATATCTTGCTTTAGGAATTCTTAATAAATGTTTTCCGCCTGATCTGAGAGTACGAGGCGGACTGTATGGGGAGAGGCAGTCCTCCAAGTACCCTGGGCTCAAGCCATTTAGGGCTTTACCTAAATACCAACACCTTGTATTGCGCCCAGAAGCGAACAGGCAGCCAATGTAGATCTTGCAAAACTGGTGGTTGTATGGCTGGACCTGGAGGATCCAGTAACCAACCTTGCTGCCTTATTCTGTACTAATTGAAGCTTCCTGGTTTGGTACAAGGGTTGCCCCATGTAGAGCGCATTACAGAAATCCAACCAAGAGGTTACCAGGGCGCGTACCACCGTTTCAAGGTCCCCCCGGCTCAGGTAGGGTCGCAGCTGGCGTATCAGCCAAAGCTGGTAACAAGTGCTCCTGACCGTCGCATCCATCTGAGATCTTAGGTGGAGCGACGAGTCCAGAAGCACCTCCAGACTGCGAACTGAGTCCTTCACGGGGAGCGTGACCCCATTTAGGACAGGTGGAAAAATTTCCTTCCCTGGGCCAGGAAACCCTATCCTAAGGTTTTCTTGGTAAGATATATTCAGTAGAGGTTGGCCACTGCCTTCCTCTAAGACTGAGACTTACCCAAGATCACCCACATGGATAATCTTCCCAGTACAATGTGCTGGCATTTAGTGATTTCTAAATGAGTCTTCTTTTGCATATTGAAGCAATAGCTGGTGCAGAAAGTTATAACCATCCTATATCAACAACATTGGCTTCCAATTAATTCAAGAAGCAATTCAATTTATTTATTCATTATAAGCATTTTTGTACTGTCCTTCAAGTATATTCACAGGACAGTGTCCAAAAAGAATAAAACAAGTGAAATGCAAATACCAACAATCATAAAATCATCATAAAATAACAGGATTTGAATTAGAGCTGAAAAGTCCATTAACAACACACCAAAAAAACAAAAAACAAAAACAAAAAAAAAAAAAGAAAGAAAGAAAGAAAGAAAGAAAAAAAAGGTGAGAGTTACTAGATTTCAAAAGAACAGTAAGGGAAGCATGGAATGGAATTTTTTGGAGAGATAATTTCTCAACAGGAAATATTACTATCTGGAAGACACTCTTTCTGATAGCAACCCACTCACCTCAGATAATGGGATTACCTGCAAAACAGCCTCTGCATTAGATCTTAAGATACAATAGATAAGTACATAGCTTCCTATGTCCTTCAAGATGAGCTTAATTCAGTCCCATTCAATTCCGATCATGTTTATCCTGTCCTGATGTTTTGGGTTCACACCATCCTGGAAACTGTCCATAGTAGTAGAGGTTCATTCATTCATTCATTCACAGTATTTACACCCTGCTATTCTGCCACAGTGGCATACAAATTGTTAATTAGACAGTTCCCTGCCCTCATGGTTATGATCTAAAAAAACATGACAGAAAAGGAGAAGGGAATGGCTGTGGGAAAGGCAATGAGGTATAGCAGATATTGCCAGTTCTTCTCTCCCACCAAGGCCACGGTGGTAGCAGTTGGAATGGAGGGAGGGTCCTTCCTCTGTTCCTGGGCTAGGTATGGTGGAGCTGTGCCTGCTTCTTCTCTCCCTTTTAGGCCATGGTGATGGCAGTTGGAATGGAGGGAGGGCCCCTAATCTGTATCTGGCTAGGCATAATAGAGTTATACCTGCCCTTTTTCTCCCTCTGAGGCCAGGGCAATGGCAATTCAAATGGGAGCTGTAGTCTAATGAGATTAGTGCACCCTTTTTAAAGTGCCCTATCCCCAATAGGATAGAGGCACATTTAAATTTACAAACAGGTTTTATCACATTCACCTGTGGCTGGGCAGGGCAAATGCAGCTTGTATACAGCCCAGATAACAGCCAGGCCTATTCTGTGGCTTTTCAGCAACAGGATTTCAACAGTATAATAGGCCTGTCTGGCATTCTGACTGTACATGGGCTGCATTTCCCCAGCCACGGTGAATGTGATAAAACCCATTTGTAAATTTAAAAGCCCCTCTTTCCTAACAGGGAAAATGTTCTTTAAAAAGATTGCACTAATCCCCTAAAACAGTCTGGAGTACACTATGTTGAAAAAATATTATCTATAATATGGATAGGGAAACCTATGCCTTTTTAAAATGTTGGTCAACAGTTTCCATGAGCTCCAATCAGGATAACTAATGGTCAGGAATAATGGAACTCTTATTCAAAGAATCTGAGGGGCAGCAGCTTGTCTATGGTATCCTTTCATCATGTGTCAACTTATGTTAAGAACTAGTCTCTTCCATAGGTATCTACATGAATTTTGAGACATTCTGATAACGCTATATTATCTATGTAGTAGGGGCATAAAGCAGCAGTTATCTACTGTGGGTCCTCAGCTGTATAAAAACGAAGTTGTTGGATCTGCTATTAGGCAGAATGCCCCAGACAGTACATTTTAGAAGCTTTGAAAGGGCAGTAAAGGCCCCATACAGACAGGCCAGAACAACGCTGCTTTGGGTCACTTTGGAGGTATGCTGTTTAAATGATGCATGTATCCTAAGAGTCTGAAAGCCACGCCAAAGTCACGCTCCAGACTGGAGTGTGGCTTTGCCGTGGCTTCTGGACTCTTAGGATGCATACATCATTTAAACAGCATACCTCCAAAGTGACCCAAAGCAGCTTTATTCTGGCCTGTCTTATGGGGCCAAAGTTTACTTCAGGGGCGGAACAAAGTGCTACAAAAGGCTCAGTTGGGGCTGCTCTGGAGGTGGTCACTCCGGAGCCATGGCAAATACATGCTGCGACACCAGTCTGCCCTGACACCGGCCCAAATAGGAGTGGAAAAGATCCGCTCCTATTTGGACTGTAAAGAGCTGCCTTTGGCAGTCCCATCATAGCCCCAGGACAGCTTCTGGACTCTCTGGGGGCCCCTGGAGCAGGTGGAAGCCACTCATGTCTGGTTGGCCAAGGCAGCTTCCAGACATCTTTGGAGCATGTGGCATCTAAACATCATGCCCCCAGGCTGCCCAAAAACCAACTTTCCTGGCCAGATTGTACAGGCTCCAAGTCTCTTACTCTTATATTGTTACTAGAAGGGATATTAGAAAGAAGTATTTGTGAGATTTTCTGTTTCAGATACTGTGTAAATTGACCGACCTTGGGTACTGTGCACTTTGACTTGAGGGAGGGCATCATTTGCAGATAAGTCTCATATAACAACATATCTTGGGATAGGCCTGCCTGGTTGTAGGCAAGTTAAAACAATTTAGTTCAGATGGGCATTCTTCCAAGGATTCCAAATGGTATTTATTCTTCTATTATGTTCTTATTTTATGTTTGATTACTTTTTAAAAATAATAATAATAATCAGCTTTGATTCTTTAAAAACATATAATTGAGTGGAAAGTACCATACCATACCATAACCTTTATTAGGCATCTCAAATAAAAACATCATACAAAGTTAAAATTTTAAACTAAAATTATTAACATAGATACTTTAAAATTCCGTCCGTATAACATGTAATTCTATGGACTACAGTTGTTCCATTTATACCAGATTTTTGTTGCCTCCATTAGAAAATTTGCCATCAATCGTGTAAT
>NC_056525.1:215509290-215544694 GCF_019175285.1 Sceloporus undulatus | reverse complement strand
TAAATAAAGGTTAATAATAATCATAATAATAATAACACCACCGCCTACAGTCAGACACAACTAGACAATCACGTCAAAGGGGAAACCTTTACCTTTTAAAGAGAAACGCCATTAGATGGATACATAATTGACTGGGAGGAAACCCATGCTCAAAGAGTCATCATCAATGGCTGTGTTTCAAACTGGAAAGAAGTCTCAAGTGGAGTGCTGTAGGGTTCTGTCACTAGGACCATTACTCTTCAATATTATTTTATCAATGACATAGATGACAGTATAGAAGGCATTCTTTATCAATTTTGCAGTTGCTTCAAAACTGGGGTGTGTGGGGTGTGTGGCTAACACATTGCAAGACAGGAATAGATTTCAAAAGGACCCTAATAAAATAGAAAAATGGGCAGAAATCCATAAAATGAAATTTAATAGAGACAAATGCAAAATTCTACATTTAGGCCACAAAAACCAAATGCACAGATACAGATAGGATGGGGTATACATGACTAAGCAGTACTATATGCTAAAATGACCTTGAAATAGTGTTGTTCATAAACTGAACATGTGCTATCAGTGTGATGCTGCAGCAAAGAAGGCAAATGCTATTTTAGCCTATATTAATAGAAATATAGTTTCCAAGTCAAGGGAAGTAATAGTCCCACTCTATTCTATGCTGGTCCAGCCTCATCTGGAGTGCTGTGTTCAGTTCTGGGCACTTCATTTAAAGAAGGATATAGACAAGCTGGAGTGGGTTCAGAGAAGGGCAACAAGATAATAAGACTTATGGAGAACAAAACATATGTGGAAAGGGTGACAGATCTGAGTATGGTCAACTTGGTGAAGAAAAGACCAAGGTGTGACATAATTGCACTTTTTAAATATCTTAAGGGCTGCCACAGCAAGGAGAGGGCAGGTTTGTTCTCTGCTACAAATAAGCATTAGAAGGAACTTATTGACAGTAAGACTGGTTCAGCCTTCGAACCAACAGTCTAGAGAAGTGGTCTCCTTCTCTGGACAACTTGAAAAAGAGTTTGGACAGCTATCTGCTGGGTATGCTTTAGTTGAAATCCTGCACTCAATAGCAAGTTGGTCTTGATGGTGCATGAAGCCCTTCAAACTCTATGATGCTATGATTCTATGTGAATAGAAAGGTGTACCATGTGATATGTTCTTAAAAGTATTGCAGAACAGATCTTCACATTCTGACAGGCAAATTATCCAAACATGCATAGAATACTTTAGCAACTAAAAGCTTGTGATTTGTCACTTATGAAAATGACTGCATAAATAACAGTCTTGCAATGCTGTCATAAAAACTGGCTGAACTAACTCAGCTCAACTGGCTGCTAAAAACAACATCTAGGATGCACTAATGCAAAGGAAGAGGTATGGGAAAACTCAAAAGGTTTCCTTAATAGTGACAAATATTATTGTTCTATATTCTCAGGCAATTATTCATTATTATTTTAATGCAAATACATTGGCATGTTTAACAAAACTCTGGTGACTACAGTGAGTAACATAGGCACCCTTCATTGTAACAAGGAACAGGTGTAGGAAAAGCGCCTTCTTTGATGTCCTTCATACGATTTATCTTTACAGCACTTTAATAGAAAACTGCTGACCAAAGGTGAATAAACTGCTTTAGAAAGCAGAAGTCAATGAAATATAACGCTATAGCAAACAAAAACACAAAAGATAAATCAACATAGCCAAGGAGGATCTGCAGAAGATGTAACCTTGCAACTATGGACTGTGATGTACTATGTATTCTTGCTCTTCAAACCATAAGGAACATTGTCGTTATTATCAATGGGGGGAAACATGCAATTGCTTCAATCATTTCATTGATTCCAATGTCCAGAGCAAACCTGAATTTACAGAAAACATGGATATAGCCTCTTTTGCTACATTTTGTACTCTCTTTTGTTTGTAGCTGCATTTTAAAAGGTTTATGACAGTTCTACCAATTCTAAAATGACTCTGGTAAAACACACTTTAAAAGCTACTTTATAAAGCTGCTCTCTTGGTCATTCATATATCATCTTGACGAGATTCCCTATTGCCAATTCACATATTCTCTTATTGTTACTGAAGTTGCAGTGATGAGACAAATATTCCATTTCTGCATTCAGGTGTCATGATAAACCAGAGTTTTAAATAATGGGAACAATCCTGCATAAAACACAGGATGTTATCTCCTCCAACTTGGCTAAAGTCTAAAAACTTTTGCTTCCTTTCTAAAATAACTTACAGTTGTGCACTAAATCCAATCTTGCTGAAACAGGCCTAATTTCTGTCCCATGATTTGAAGTTGGTTTGTGTGAAGGAAGAAGCAAAGCTGGTCAAGCCTACCAATCATAGCTCATTGAATGTTTTAACTGTTTTAAAAATTTTATTGTAAAGTTTTTGAATGATTTTATCTGTGAGCAGCCTTGGCTCCCTTTCTGGGAGAAAGGCAGCATATAAATGAAATAAATAATTATAAATAAATAATGCTGCTTAGTGGGACCTATGGAGGACAAATATGAAAAACAAAAACAAAAAACAAAGGCTTCCCTGTAAAAAGGTTTGATGGGGCTGTCAAGAAATACAGTAAGAAATCAAGTCAGTTAGGAAAAGGGCAATGGAGAAGATCTGAACTGGGTTTTGGGAAGTTGTGAATGTGGGAGGACTTCAACAAGAAGGGTTATTTTATTTGAAACTGGGGTGCTATTGTGTACTGTGTGTGAATATTTATTTATAAGGTCAATCTTTCCTGTTTTTATTTTCTGTACAGCCAGCACTCCATATCCATGGATTCTTTATCTATGGATTCAAGCTTCCACAGCTTGGAAATCAGAGAATCATAGAATCAAATATTTTTATAAATACAAAAAGCAAACCTTGATTTTCCCATTTTCTTTGCCATTCTATTTAAAGAGACTTGAACATTCACAAATTTTGGTATCCACAGGGGCTGATGGTGGTGGTGGTCCTGGAAACCAAGGCCCCACTGTATATCTGTCTGGATATTTTAATTTAATAATTAAAAAGGAAAGCTGATCACACTTTATCATATTGAACCCAAAGCCCAACACAGCCACTTGAAGTCCAAGTACTGTATCAGATTTAATGAGGACTCTTGAAGGTAAAATAGCAAGGCGAGTGACAGGAGCCTAAAGGTTAGAACTGCAGGACCAACCTGAATAGGTCACAGATTGACACACATATACCTTATAGTAGCTTGCATCTAGCCCAGCACAGATGCCACACTGCCAACATTAGGGCATTTCCTTCTCCTCTCCTTCCACTTTATGAAGCACTCAGAACCACCAGAAAATTGTCTGCAGCCCTCCAGAACTGGCTTTTGCCACAAATGGAGGGAGGTTACAATGGGAAGGGAACTCATGCTATTCCAACAATACGTCCAGCGTTGCAATGTGTCTTAAGATTAGTAACATGTTTTAAGTTAAGACAAAACCCACGTCCACTTTAAAAAATGGAAGCAAAGGAAGAGATGTGAAGAGTATACGTATATCTAAAAATTGAACCTCCTCCTCCTTGAAATACCTTATCTATACAATACAAGAGAGCCTTATACTGTATAAGATATCCTATATGAGAGATATTTCTTAAAAGCTGCCCAAGATCTTTGTGGGAGAGTTTTTTTTCTGTCCTTGAACTGGAGCAGTTAAGATCTGGATATTGTCCCACGGTGCTTGTGGGAACTCAAGTGATTTCAGGAAGCCAATCTTCTGCATATAAATCTGTTGTTTTCCCTCAGTCATCACAGCTTGCTGTGGGTCTGTCCCAATTACCTGCTGCTAGGCATTTGTTCATCCTTGGAACAGAACACACACAAAATATAAATACCGTACATCATAAAATCTGTAGTCATTTCCTTTTCCCTTCAAAATCTTTTAAAATAGGGTACAAGCTCTATATCATTGTCTCCACTTGTCCCGTTGCTTTTCAAATGCAATTTTGGCTGCCTCTGCACTGCAGAAATAATCCAGTTTGATACCACTTTAACCGCCATGGCTCAATGCTATGGAATCCTGGGATTTATAGTTTTGTGAGAGACCAGCACTCTTTGGCAGAGCAGGCTAAATATCTCACAAAACTATAATTCCCAGAATTAAAAATAATAATGGCAGGATACAGACCGCCCAAAAGAGCAGTCTGCTGCCGCCCTAGTTTGCTGCACGAGGAAGCTGCAGCGGACAAACCACGCGGTTCCCTTGTGCAGCAAAAAGAAGCCGCAAAAAGTGACTTCTTTTTCCGGCGCCGTTGTGACACCACAAGGCGCCAATGACACACTTGCAGCATCATAAAGGCACCAAGGCATGTGGACGCTAGGCGTCCATCACATCAAAATGGCGGCACCCGTATGTACAAGGCGCTGTCATTTTGACGCCCTCGTCACATGCGAGGGGTGTGGGGCATTTGAAAGCGCCGCCCCTTGCACATGACGGGAGCGCCTCATAGCGCCCGTTTAAATAGGGCCAATATAACTATAATTCCCAGAATTCCACAGCTTTGACTCATGACAGTTAAAGTGGTGTCAAACTGGATTATTTATTTAAGGCTTGATGCAACCTCTGTTAATTTCTCATTATGCCAAGTAATTTGTTACAGGTAACTATTACTGGTAGCTGATTACTTCCAAACACAAAGGCAGTTTGCCTCTGAATATGGGGCTCACAAGTGGGAGGGTGCTATTGCAATCCTCTCCTATTTGCATCTAGTAGTTGACCACTGTGGGAACATAAAGGCCTTTGGTGTGATCCAACATGACATTTTGTATGTTTTTATGCTGCTACTGAAGATTCAGTCTGCAGTTCTTCTTCAATAAGAAATAAATGGAAGCATCTTCCTTTGAAGCTAGAATTAGACAGGCAGGCAGATGCCTTCAGCAAGAAAAGAACTCATTTTCTAGAAAGATGATGACATTAGTGATGGCCCATCAGTGATGGTTTGCAGATTGTGCTACTTGACTGCTCACAGAATAATTTTCCATTCATTCCTGGAAACTTAAGTCATCATAACAATTAAGTCTTACATTTCTGTTCTCCAGTCCTATTGGCTGAGAAAGGGGTAAGTGAAGTGACAGAAATGAACATAACATTATGTTAATATAGAGCTGACAGTAAGAACCCAAAGCATCCTGACAATGGGACACAGGTATGTTTCAGCAGGAGGACTGGGTTTGCCATAACACGCACCAACACCAACATACATGCAGAATGGAAATTCTTATTTCCCAGGTTTTTTTCCCCTGATCCCATGAAAAATTGGCTCATGGAGTGTAGTGAAATGAAAAAAAAATTGGGCAAAAAACCCTTATCATTTATGATTTTCTGTAATATATATATATATATATATATATATATATATATATATATATATATATCAGATCATAGCCTATTGAACCATCACTTATTTTCATAGAATCATAGAGTTGGAAGAGACCGCAAGGGCCATCCAGTCCAACCTCCTGCCATGCAGGAAATCCCAATCAAAGCATCTCCAACAGATGGCCATCCTCTGTTTAAAGACCTCTAAGGAAGGAGACTCCACTACACTCTAAGGGAGTGTGTTCCACTGTCAAACAGCCCTTACTGTCAGGAAGTTCCTCCTAATGTTCAGGTGGAATCTCTTTTCCTGGAGCTTGCATCCATTGCTCCGGGTCCTAGTCTCTGGAGCAGCAGAAAACAAATTAGCTACCTCCTCAATATGACATCCCTTCAAGTATTTAAACAGGGCTATCGTATCACCTCTTCTTTTTTCCAAGCTAAACATCCCCAGCTCTTTAAGTCATTCCTCATAAGGCATGGTTTCCAGACCCTTCATCATTTTAGTCACCCTCCTTTGGACACGCTCCAGTTTCTCCACATCCTTTTTAAATTGTGGTGCCCAGAACTGGACACAATATTCCAGGTGGGTCCTGACCAAAGCAGAATAGAGTGGCACTATTACTTCCTTTGATCTAGACACTATACTTCTATTGATGCAGCCTAAAATCACATTGGCCTTGTTAGCTGCCGCATTGCACTGTTAACTCATGTTCAATTTCTGGTTTATTTGGACTCCCAGATCCCTTTCACATGTAGTCTCGTTCAGAGAGGTGTCACCCATTCTATATCTGTTCATTTCATTTTTCCACCATAAGTGCAGTACCTTGCATTTCTCCGTGTTAAAATTCATTTTGTTAGCTTTAAACCAGTTTTCTAGTCTGTTCAGGTCATTTTGAATTTTGATCCTGTCCTCTGGAGTATTAGCTATTCCTCCTAATTTGGTGTCATCTGCAAATTTGATAAATATACCCCCAATTCTGTCATCCAAGTCATTGATAAAGATGATACTTTATTACTACTTTTCAGTGGATTTGGTTGAATCCTGCACTGAATCAGGTTGTGTTGCATCCGTCTTGAATTAGATCAGATTAGGTTTGAATTAGATCAGATCAGCCTGAATCAGATCAAAATTCAATGATCTGCCCACTATTGGAAAAGTGGACAGTATGTCCCCAGAGTTTTGCAAAACCATAAAAGAAAAACGAGAAAGCAGAGAGTTGAAGTGGAGGGGAGCTGTAGCTTATTCATGTACAGCTGTAGCTTCTAAAGTCTCAGTAGCACTTTCCTGTTACAGACATGTGGAGTAATACAAGAAAGCCCCACTCCTAGGATTTTCTGTCCTAGTGCTTCCTTTTCCTGATTAAATCCTGAATCTCTCATGTTATTTCTGCCATCCATGATACACCTTTCCTCTCTTTCTCCCATTTCTTTTTAAAACAGACTCCAGGAAAAAGTAGCAAATTAACAATCCTTCATACCTCCTGCCCAAAGCCAGATGTTTCCAGCTCATGGCTTTGATGGAGATGCATCTTTACTGGGGAATCTTGATGCTTGACTGGTCAGCTGAAGTCTCACCAGTTGTTAACCATTCCCACAGTAAAGTTGTTGCAAATAATCCTATCACTGGTGATGGACTCAGAGTCCAGACTTGATATTAGTTGGTACTTAGAAAGATTCCCATGACTTCATATTATCAGCACTGTTTGTGGAGTCAGCGGTTTTCTGTACACAACTTAATACCTTTTGTGTGCCCCCTCCCACAATACATGGTAAGCATTTTAGTTTACCTTAGTGTTCTCATTACTGGCCAAATTTTATTTTCTCTGTTATTTTTGCTGTGTGCCTTCAAGTCATTTCTGATTTATGGAGACTCTAAGGTGAACCTATCATAGGATTTTCTGGGCAAGTTTCTTCAGAGTGGGGTTGCCATTGCCATCCTCTGAGAGAGTGTGACTTGCCCAGAGTCACACAGTGGGTTTCATGGCTAAGCAAGGATTCAAATCCTGTTCACCAGAATCATAGTCCAATGTTCAAACCATTACACCATGCTAATGGTATGCAGTTATACAAAGAAGCACAATGGACAGCTGTTTTCCCTAGACAAAGATGGTTTGAGAGTCATAGTGGCTACTGATGGATGAACATATGCCTCATGCAATCACTGCTCAAGGGGTGTTTGATTCTAGCACAAATTAATGCCTCTTTGCTGTTTGAAGTCTTCCTCTTCTTCTGAATCAAGAAGGTTGTTGCTTGTCCCATTAAACTGGAATAAATGAATCGCCTCTACCCAGATTAGAAGATGGAGGCCCACTCTGATGTTCAACCTATGCTACCCAGTGTGTGCCAGACTCAAACATTACTATTATAATCAGAAGCAGCGTTGTGCTAAAGTCAGGACCATTGTTGTCTGTGCACATGGAGATAAAACAACACTAGTATACCTTAAATTATATAAAACTCATATGCCCCAGTCTGGTAGATTAATTTATGTACAATTGCATTTGTTTGAACTTTCAAGATTTTTAACTACATCAAATAAGCAGAGCTGATTAATGAGGCCAGTCTATATGATGAAAACCATGACTGCATGTTATCTTTCATAAATAATATAGATATTATTGCTGTCTGTGATGAAGAAACATGCTGTCAGTGAAGAGTTAGGAAAGTTTCTGACAGATGAGATGCTAACTGATTCCTAAATTATTCATACAATTTCTCTGGGTATGCCTTTTCCATTGGTGTGCTGTTGTTGTTTTCACCCTCTGAGTAGAAAGGTTTTATCATGAAAATAATTTCTTGAGATGTGGATGAGACTTTTTTCCCTGAGCCAGTGGGAGGAGGAAGCATCTGTAATCATTAAGACATAGATGTGTGTATGTGTGTTTCTCTGTTGTTGTTGTGTGCCTCCAATTCAATTTTTTTTTACTTATGGAAAACCTAAAATATGATCAGAGTTTTTCCCCAGCACAATTGGCCTTCTTCTGAGGCTGACAGAAAGTGACTTCCCAATATCATCTAATAGATTTCCATGGCAAAATGGGAAGCTGATCCTTGGTCTCCCAGAGCCCTAATAAACTACACCACACTGGTTTTCTATTTTTGACACAGGACTAAATCCAGTAGAAAATGTAGCCCAAGAGAGAACTAAAAACCTGCTCTGAATGCTTTACCGACATTCTGAAGAAGGTTTTTTTTCTGGCTATGGAAAGTGAAGGAATGAGGAAAGGAAGGACTGTTCTCTCACAGGTAGAAACAGCCTTCTGAAAGCTGGCCATTAAGAGCAGCAAGTATTTCAATCTTATTTTGATTTTAGAGCAATTAATTTTGGCATTGCTGAAAAAGGAATGATAAACCTACCTCCATCATTACCTCTCTGTCCATGAACATGCATTTTTACTTATCTGTATTGGCTGGTGGCTTCAATGTCAACAGGATAGGTGTGTCCACTCCAGGTACTCACTCTATTCCCTAAATTGGTTCAGTACCTTGGAAAGGCCATTTAATCTTTGGACTAAAAGCAGAATCTATGTAACCCACCTCCCAGAAATATTAGTGCCACAGCCACTACTGTACTTAGCCATTTTTGTTAGAGATCCATGCAACAGTCTCTAAAATAAATTAAGGCTTGTTGTGTTGTTGTTAACTGCCCTCAAGCTGACCCAGACTCCTGCCGACCCTGTGGATGAGACATCTCCATTTCCCTGCTCAGATCCTGCATATTCATACCTGTGACATCCCTGATTGAGTCTATCCATCTGGGGCACAGTCTTCCTCTCACTCTGCTACCCTCTACCATTCCTAGCATTATTGTCTTTTCTAATGAATCATGTCTTCTCATGATGTGGCCAAAGTAAGAGAGCTTCAGTTTGATCATCCTGGCCAGTTACAAACTGGCACATGGGACGTCCGCAGGACGTCCCATTTTAAAAAAGGGTGTCTCTTCTAGACGCCGCTGGGTCTAATATGGACTCTGTCCGTACAATATGGCGCCGGCTGTTCCACACGGCCGGCGCCATCTTTATGTATCGGACGCTGTGCGTCCGTACGTGTCGCGGCGCCTGTGACGTCGCGAATGCGCCCCTGGTGCCTCGCGACGTCACAGAGGCGCCGCAGAAAGAAGCTCCATTTTGGAGCTTCTTTTTAGCTCCGTAAGGGAGCCGCGCGGTGTGGCTGCGACGGCTCCCTTACGGAGCAGACGGCGGCGGTGGCAGACCACCTCAAAGTGGCGGTCTATAACCCGCCCCCGGCTTTGAAGAAGATTTCAGGCTTGATCTGTTCAAGAACCCAATTTGCTTTCCTTTTTGGCTGCCCACAATATCACCTTCTCCAGCACCACACTTCAAATGAATTGATTTTCTTCTTAGTTGCTTTCTTCACTATCCAACTCTCACATTCATACAAGGTGATGGGGAACACCATAGCTTGGAACAATCTAATTTTAGTGCTCAGTTGTATATCTTTACTCTTTAGGATCTTTTCTAGTTCATTCATTGCTGCCCTTCTCATTCCTAGCCTTCTTCTGAATTCCTGACTGCAGTCTCCATTCTCATCAATGGTTGAGCCTAGGTATGGGGACTCTTTATTTCAATATCCTCATTGTCTGGGATAAATTAATATATTTCTTCCATGGTCATGATTTTTGTTTTGTTCAGCACTAGGCCTATCTTTGCACTTTCCTCTTTGACCTTCTTTAGTATTTTCCCCAAATCTGTTATGTTTGGTATTGTCCTCATATCTTAGGTTGCTGATGATTCTTCCTCCAATCTTAGCTCCTCCTTCTCCTTTTCTTCCATCTAACTCTGCTCTTCTTATGATATTTTCTGCATACAAGTTGAACAGATAGGTTGCTATCCTATTATCCACTTCTTTGAAATGAGATCCAATAAAGTACAACCTGTCATAGTTACTGACTTAATATATGTAGTAACTCCATTACATACCTTAATACATTTGAAGCATATACAGTGTGAGAAAGCATTAATCAGTAGATAAGTTTATCATGCTTATGTTACTAGATATTATAAATCATCAACAACATATTGTATCATCAGTATAAACTGTTCTCAGTTACTAATTTATTGGGATTTGTGTGCATGGAAGAATCAATGTTTCTAGCTTTTTACACTGTTACAATACACATGTTATTTTTTATACAACTGTGTTTTTTATTGACTGTGTTAATTGTTGTAGTGGGACTATTTGGAGTGTATTTTTGTGACTCTCAAGGGCATGAAATGAATCTTAAACAGCACACACATAAACACATCTCATCATGAGTTTGTTAAAATTACATCTAACTCTTTGTATAAGAGGTTTAAGGTGGTATACATAAGATAACCTCATCCTCACCACAATTAATAACTGAGCTAGGGTATTTCAGCAATTTAGGGGTGAAATAGACAGGCCGAAGGGGCGGTTCGAAGCCACCCCTTCTGAAGATGGATTGGGGCTGCAACAAACACAAACAGTGCCCCCAATCTGTCTTGAAGCCAGCCAAAAAAGGAGCAGCAAAGATCCTCTCCTTTTTCCAGCAAAAAGCCAGCTTTTCCTGTCCTGCCACAGCCCCATGGTGGCTTCATGATGCTTGTGCAGTATATGGCATCTAAACGCTGCATCATTGGAGCATCATGAAGCTGCCCAGGTCTGGGCAGCCAGGTAGCTTCAAGATATCTTTGGGGAGCGGGTGGCATCTCAATGCCATTCTCCCAAACTGGGAAGCTGGCTTTTAGAGCTCGTCTGTTCCAGCCCTTGGTGCTCTAAGAATGATTACATCTAGATCCAAATGAATGTTGTTTTACATGGAATTTGTGACAATATGAAGAGTCAAAGTCAGAGTTAATTGTAAACAGCAATTTTAATGTCTATCCAACTGAGTTAACTGAACCAACGTATCAATTTTTGTAAGGAATACAGCATTTTTTAAGAAAAGAAATTAACTAATTGCACTTCAACATTTTAAAAACAAAAGAGCAATCTGGTATCACCCATACTTCATGCAAAACATTTGTGACTAAGCTAACAGCTTGTGTTTCAAATTCCAAGCAATAAAATTTGCAGAAATTAAATTACATGGTCATTTGTGCCAGTCTGCTCTGCTATCTTTCCTCTTCCCTGACCCATCTTACTCAACCCTCGCAGCTGCTTCTCTGTTCTTCTGGTTCTTTGGGGGGAATTTACTTAGGCATTAATCAGGTCAACCTAACACTTCACTGTCTCCTAAAAATGATATGCTGCTTGTTTATACTAATATTGATTTGACAATACAAACAATTTGGAAAGAGTATACATTTTTGATATATATTTAGTACAATCTATCATGCTTAGTTAATGTGCAAATCCTACTGAAATAGATGTCCTTAGATGGGTCATGCCAATTCAAATCTAGTCCAACTCCTCTGCACCTAATGCCAGATTCTCTGAACTGAAAGATGATTTGAGCTGAAATGAACTGGCCACTTTGCATTCAGAATATTGTGCCCATTTATTCATCCTTCCTTACAGTTTCAGTATTTCCCAGCAAAACGTAAGATCAGATCTGACTTGACATAAAAAATGGAGGACTTAACTAATATAATATAACAAGGAATAGAAAACTGAAACAAAACAACATAAGCACAACACAGTAATGAATTAGAAAACATTTGAAAGATTAATTAATTTGAATCCAATATCTAACACTGAGGAAGTTGACACTCATGTTTGAATATTACTCTTAATGTCTAGTTCTTTGTGGGTTTTTTGGGCTATGTGGCCATGTTCTAGCAGAGTTTCTTCCTGACATTTTGCCAGCAACTGTGCCTGGCATCTTTAGAGCTTGCCTGGAAAGGAGTTGGGTATGTATATACTGTGTGACTCCGGGAAGGCAGGAGTGATTTGCATGTGTATTGTTTGTTGCTGATGGCAGTCCTCAGGGTGTGAGGGTCTGCAAAAGAGGATTAGTGTCTGCTTGATTAGTGCTCATTGTGTGCTGGGAAACCCCTGACCCTGGGAGATTTCTCATTTGCATTGGTTGAGTCTTTATTTTGCTATCTTTCAGGACTGGTAGCCAAACCTTGTTTACTTTAAGGGATTCTTCTTTCCTATTGAAATTGTCCAGGAACAAAGTGACCTGTAATATCACTGGCATTGATTCCTAGATCTGGATCTGCAGATCTTATTCAGATATAAACAGTTTTGACACCTTTTGGCGAGATCAACAAACCCATACTATTTCTGCAACAAGGGTGTTTTAAATGTGCATATTGATTATTTCAAATGAGAAGAGCATATCCATTTTTCCTGAAGGCTGTATTTTTGGCTTCCTTCCCTTGTTCATCTTATATTTATTAAGCTGGCCATCCTAATAGTCTCCAAATAGCTAGTTCTCAGCCTTCAAGAGCATTGGATGATGCACTACCTTCAGCAATTTACTGAAGATAAATTATCACAGTTGGGCTGTCTACTACAGAAGTCTTTGTGATGATTGATGTATTTGGTCTGAATGATCAACACCAATTTCAATCATTTCTGGCCCACTGTACTACCCACGATATCACTGTTGCAGTCCAGGTTTAGATTAAAAGTGAAACTGAGGTCATTCGGCCTCCTCTGGTTCTGATTTCATTGTACTTGATTTTACAGCACTCAAAACATGTGGAAATTTTGCAGATGGATGAAACGGTGCTACCATCTGGTGGGAGGCTCAGATTACACTCTGTGTCTTAGCAGACAGGTGTTGGTGTAACAAAACATATTATTCTAATTAATGCTCTTTTGGCAAGGAGATCAAAATTGGAGTAGCCAAGGAGATTAAATTACACATTTTGAGATTATTTCCCTCATTGCAATCTGGAAACTTGGAAACAGAATAGTAAAGACAAACATTTAGCTTGCTACAATATATGGAATTCAAATTCAACGTTTGGGCACTTCGTCTTCATTCCATTCCATACCATTATATGTAAGATATTATTATTCCATTATACATGGTACTGCTAATGGGTTAGTTACCTGTGGATTGGAGCTCCAGCAGTTTGTCCAATTCCATGCTAGTCAATGGTGGTGTGTGCATGCAGCCACACCAAAGTAGGTGTGCGTATCTCAATACCCATTGACTAATAGGGCCTTGAGCTCACAGCAGCAGGAAAAGAGGAAGATGGGTAGACTCAATCAAGGAAGCCATGGCCCTGTGTCCGCAAGACCTGAGCAAGGTTGTTGATGGCAGTGGGACTTGGAGGTCCCTCATTCACAGGATGGAAGTCAACTTGACAACAGATAACAACAAAATTCTTAAAATCTGGTTGCATGACAGTCAACACCTGCTGAAATTCCTGTTTCTGCACAAACATTAAAGGTTCAAAAATCTCCTCTAGTTTTCAGTCTGGCAACTCATTTATTTATTTCATTACCTCCTATCTAGAATCTCATTTAATTTCAAAATATTAATTTCAACTACCTCCTTCTATTCTAGCCAAGAAAAGACATAGCAGAAGCAAGAGGATAAAGATCATGAAAGGCACCAAGAAAAAATATTGAAGAATTATTGGTGGACTCGCCTATACTTGAAGGTCTACTAGCACTGCTGAGCTTTACTGCTCAAACAAAACTCTATTATCTGAGAACTGTATTTTCAAAACCAAGACTGAAATCATTTAGAAGCATTTGTGGACGGTTCCATATGCTCCTTTGTAAAATACCACAAGCTGTTCATTTTTTTTATTAGCAGGTTTGTCTAAGAGAGCCCTATCTTCTTTTTGTTCATAGTGTTATTCTTGATATGTATATGAGTAGTGATGTGTGGTATATTGGTTTGAGCATTGGACCATGGCACTGGAGACTAGGATTTGAATCTCTGCTGAAGCATAAAAAAATCCACTGGGAGGCCTTGGGCAAGTCACTCACTCTCAGCCTCATAGGATGGCAATGGCAAATCCCCTCTGAAGAAACTTGCCAAGAAAGCCCTATGATAGGTTTGCCTTATGGTTGCCATAAATAAAAAATGATGTGGAGGCATACAACTACAACATCAATGAGTCTATTGGGTTAATCTAGGTTATATAGCTTGTAGTCTGAAGTACAGTTCCAAAATTCTCTAGTGAGCACAGCTGGTGGCCATGCTGGTAGGAAGATTGTAGAAGTTGTAGGAGTCCAAATAAGTAATCTTCGGCCCGTTCTACAAGGGCCTTTGCCACGCCACCAGTACGTCCTAGGGGTTGGCCGAGGAAGCAGCCCCCAATCAGACCTCACCCCTAGGAGAACATCAAAAATTGCAGCGCCCTATACACATGGGTGCCGCCATTTTGATGTCACGGACGCTTAGCGTCCGCACATCACAGCGCAGTAATGACGCCGCAAGTGCGCCATTGGCACCTTGCAGCGTCATAACCACGCCGCAAAAGGAACCCTGTTTTTGCGGGTTCTTTTTGCTGCACCAGGGAATCACGTGGTTTGTCCGCTGCAGTTCCCTGGCGCAGCACCTTCCAAAGCTCTTGAATGAATATTTTTGGAATGGCTGTTAAGGGATGCAGCCTTGGGCTCACTATGGATAATAGTGATTTCACAGATACTTAGCATGGCACTGTAAATGCCAAAGAAGATTGGCGAGATCTCCTTGTTTCTTACTTATTTTTCTGCTGCATTTGTTTTGCTACTCTTGGTTGTAATATTCTGCTATTAAAATTGAACAAGGCTGACATTTGCTTTCTGAGTAGGAAGAAGAAACTTTAGCATGCACAGTTTGCCATGATAGATTACATACTTTGAATTTCACATTTCCACACCACTGTTAAAGTTTAAAGAACATTGCCCCCTTTGACTATGGTCCCCTGTGCATCAGACAAAGGACAATATTCCCCCTCTCATTCTTCATAAAGCAGTTGACAAGAATCAAAATTTTATGTTACTACGATTTTGGCACTGAGACTGCACCCTTCAGTACACCCAAGACTTCAGGCTTGTTTAGGAGATACAGGATAGGGTTTAGGGCACACACAGTTCTATCCTCCAAAAATCACTGGCCATTCAAGAGGAATGTCTGTATAAGCTGCCTCCCTCATATCTGTTTCCTGAAGTGCTATATTGACTGTGTCAATAGATAGGGCTGACCCTGCAATTCAAGTGCTTTGGAAGATGTTCAGTGCCCATATATAAATTTTTTCCCTATGTATTTATTTAGAAACATCATGCTATGTCTTCAAGGTGCCAACATGAAAAATAGAGAACCGAGAACCACCTCAGAATTCAAGAGGTGGGTGTCTTGGGGATCATTCACACTATGAAATAACCTGATGTGGAAAAAAGGTTATTTCAGGGTCACTGAACGCACTTGTTGTGGTATGCGGGGCGAGGGGGGCGGTGAAAAAGCAACTTTACCCCATGCATTTGGCACTGGATAACTAACCGCATCTTTGGGGGGGGGGAGCGATTTGCATCTTCGGTAGTGTGAATGCAGTACCAAATCAATCTGGATCACTGGGATCCATTCCCGGCCATGAGGTGCTGCCATGTTGATCCAAAAGTGGTGCCAGTGTAAATACCAGACTGGGTTGGAGAATTAGATTGTGCTAAACATAGTGTGAACATATATTCAGTATCACATCACTGTACAGATGCACATCTCCTTCGTACAAAATGTAAGTGTGAATGACCCATCTGCATGATGCATGGAATCACCCATCTAATCCTAACTAAATTCAGAAGGACTTAGAGCCTATCCTACACAGTTATGGAGTTATTATTAACTATTATTAACTGCCATGACAACATCCTATGGATTCCTTGTCTTTGCTCCCTTGCGTCACTAAACTACAAACACCAGGATTCCACAGAGTGCAGTCTTAAAGTGGAATCATAGTGCTATAGCTGTATAGTGTGAATGGGCCTTCTTACATTTTAAACTAGGATGGGAATCATATTGAACACAAGACACATTTGTCCCCAAGCCCCCTTTTGTGGCCTGCCAGAGTATATGAATTTGTCATGGAGCACTGTAAAATTATGAAGAGTGAATGATCCTCCATTGGGTTTTGGGTACATATATAACAAGACTTCTTGTTAATGGTTTCACTATCCATTGGAAAATTATTGTTTAATATGAAAGTATGATACTGATTTTAATTAAAATCAGAATCACTCTTCTCATGCAAATATTATTGTTACTTACTGTAGAATCGGTTCTTTCTCACCAATTTTGAAAAAATATACTACCAGGACTCTAGGTTTTTAATTTGTGTATTTTCTTAAGAGTATACAATACCATAGACAGCTTAATAAAAGGCCCACACCACACATCAGTTGCAAGGACTGGAATTTAGTTTGTTTTCATTAATTCATACAGAGGCAGGCACTGTCTGGTATGTGCAAGATACCTCTGGTTTGTTCTAAAACACAGAAGAAATACATTCCCTTTTTATTGCTACAGTTGCTTTACATTAAACCTGAAAAAGCACACTGTTACGCAACACAAAGCATCTTTTCTTTTACTTAAAGAAAAAGCTCTCTGAACATCCTGATATATTTAGTAAACATAATAAATTGTATCTATGGAATCAGTAGGAGAGTAAGAGAGGCTGAGCCTCAAGGAAGCTAAAAGCTCTGAAATAGCATTAGGAAAGCCAAAGAAAGGCTAAATTGAAAATATGAAAAGCCTTTTAGATGTTATATATTTACTATGTTTTAATATAAATGGACTTCTATTTAGCTCCAACTGAGAACAATCTGTATGGAAGCTTGCATTGAGGGGGGAAATGCAGGCAGAGGCCACAATTTAGTCTCGGGGTCTGTGACTGTATAATAAAACTGAACTGAACTTTAGCATATAGTTAGTTACACAGGTTTTAAGCCCCAGTGGTTTCAGCATGAACTGTGAGCTGGATTGCAGTCCAGACCATTGAGAATGAGGGCTAGAAATAAATCTATTACTTTCCCCTGTTCTCATTGTACAGCCTATTAAATAGTGATCGTCTGCCTCAGTGATTTTCCAACTTTCTACCCTCAGGGAACCCTTTCTCATTAACTTTTTTTGACAAGGAGCCCTGAATTTTGCAGAACATTCTGGTCACTGATGTTGTACAGCCTTCTTCAATCTGGCACTCTCCAGATATGTTGGACTACAACTTTCATCTTCTCCAGCCAGTAGGAATAATGCTGGTGATTATAAAAAAGGTTGTCCAGCCCTTCTGGAAGGTACCAGGCTGGGGAAGGTCAATGTAGGATGAGGACAGTCCAGGGGCAACAGTGCCCATCAAGTCCTGAAAGTGCCCCGAAGCTCACTACTGTTCTAGAAAAACAGGTAGTATTTTTTTATTTTATTAATTAAAAGACAACAACATTCTTACATTTATATATACAATGAGGTTCCAACATATCTATTTTCATCTTATTTTCTGATATTCCAAGCAATTACAATGCAATGCAATATATAACAAAGAACACATCCTTGCGTACTGCTCACTCATTTACATAATCTACCGAAATCTCATAATCTTCTTCATTTATGTTATTACTCTTCATACATTACATTCCCACTATTACTATGTTATTACATAGTTATTCAGTTTTTTAAATTCCAATATTTCTTCAGAAAGTCGTCTATTATCTTCCAATTATCAGCCTCTTCATTTTTATTTTTTAATATCATAGTCAATCTATCCATATCTTTTAAATCCAATATTTTTTGTAACCATTCCTCTAGACCAAGTATCATCTTACTTTTCCAGTTTTTTGCCAATAAAATTCTGGCAGCTGTTATAAGGTATAACATAATTCTCCAATACTTTTTTTTCTATGTGCTTTCCCAAAAAACAAGTCATATTTAATAAGTAGATTTCTGGTATCATAGGGTATTTTATGTTGAACATTATTTGTATAGTTTGGTGGATTTTTTTCCAAAAGCATTTAATTTTTGGGCAACTCCACCACATATGATAGTATGATCCTTTTTCGTTTTGACATTTCCAACATTTATCTTTGTTCAGATTATACATTTTGGCAATTTTGATTGGGGTAAAGTACCATCTGTTAAATACTTTCAGATAGTTTTAAGTCTTGTGCCACTGTAAATTTAGCTGTTCTTTCCCAGGAATTCTCCCAATTTTCCATCAATATCGTGTGGCCTATCTCTTGTGCCCATTTCATCATACTATCAGTAACAGTTTCATTTTCCAATTCATATGCCATAAGAACTTTATATAACTTAACAATTTTGCCTTTATCCTTTCCACAAATTATTTTATCCACTTGATTTTCTTTTATCTCAAATCCTTCTTTCATTGCATCCTGTTTGAATCTGGATTTTATTTGTAAGTATCCAAACCATTGTATTCTTTTTCCTTCCTCCTCCAATTCCTCTTTATTTTTTATGTCTATTTCACCTTTTTCATTTATTTTTAATAAATCTCTATATCTTAACCAATCTTTGTTATTTTCCCATCTACTGAAAAATGCCTCCTGGGTTGACACCCACATCGGGATTTTTTGATAGTACCGTTTCCTGATCATATTCCATATTCTTAGCAGGGGTTTAAGGATTGCGTGATGTAAAAAATCTATGTTAATCTGTTGTTTCTGGTACCATACGTAGGCATGCCAGCTGAATCTTGTGTTACATGATTCAATATTTAACAAATTGGGTTTATTGGCTTTTATCCAATCTTGTATCCACAGTAATCCGCATGCCCAGTAATAAACTTTTAAATCAGGTAGTGCACATCCTCCTTTTACATTTTCTTTTTTAAAATTTTGATTTTTGATTCTGGCTTTTTTGCCTTTCCACAGAAATTTTTAATATCTTTTTTCCAATCCAGAAACACTTTCCCCTTAGTAATTATAGGTATATTTTGATATAGGAACATTATATTCAGTAAGATATTCATTTTTATTGTTGTCACTCTGTTCAATAATGATACATCCATGTTGTTCCACATCTGTAAGTCTTTCTTAATTTGTGTCCAAACCCTTTTTTAATTATTTTCAAACAATTATATATTCTTATTTGTTAACCAACTGCCTAAATATTTTATTTTCTTCACTATTTTAATACTTGCTTTACTTGATAATTCATTCTCATTTTTCGTTTTCATATTTTTTGTAATCATCAATGTCTTTTCTTTATTTATTTTAATTCCCGATAATTTTCCAAATTCCTTCAATTCAGTTAACATGGTTTCTATACTTTTTAATGGTAGTATTTTTATGTTACACATAATGGGCCCCTGCAAGGAAAAAAAACAACAACCCCAGGAGGCCTCAGCAATAGACTTTTCTCGTCTTTGACCTAAGCCATAGATTCTGCTTCCATGGAGTGGTAGGATTCAGCAACACCTCATATGAATGTAAGACATGCTCTACCAAGCATGCAGCTGTCACCTTCCCTTCAACTATCCCAGTTTGACAGGGAGAGTCCCAAACAATCATCTATCATCCCTCTATTTCAGCTATTATTTCAACGTCCCCATTTCTTTTGTCTCCTTTTACTTTCTCCCTTTGTCCTCACCTTACATTGCTGCAAACTGAGTTCAGAGTGCAAAAGGAGTTTGCACTCAACTCAGCAGGGGGGAGGGGGGGAAGAGGAGCAGAATCTTGCCCTTCCCAGTAGGATCAGGCAAAAGCAAAGTGTTTTAGCCACTCCTAGCTTATTTGTTCTTCACCATTAATGAGGTTTTGCTATGTTCATTACATTTTGATGTTGTGTGGACACATGTGCCCTGGTTTTCATCTGTGCAGCATTGGAGGGTATGAAGTCTGCTGTTGTGCACTGCATGGGAAGATTAGTGACCCTGGGCAAGATGTCTTACGCAAGGACTACAGTGTATGCTTTTCATGTAGCAAGTCTTTTCCTTACCACCTTCAAGGAAAGGATTTGCTTCCATTTTATGTACCAGACCTATCATAAGGTAGGAGTAGACTGCTTGAACAACAGGTTGCTAATTATTTAATTTGTATGGACAGGGATGTGAGATTTTGTTTGAGTCTGTGATTTTCTGTCTCATGTACCAAAATAAATGGGCTGACTTTGGATGCTATTAACTTTTCCTGGGTGAGGTTGGGTATTATTTGCATATAAACATATTTATATAAAAACAAGCCTTTGTTAAGCATTTTAAAGCTGCAGTGATTAGAGCAGGAAATGATTAAGCACTTGCTTTAACACTGAAGTCTTTACAATGTAAATGTTCTTGACTGTATCTGGATCATCCCCACCACTTCCATGTATTTTGCATTCAGGATAAGGAAACTATTTCTGATTATATGAAGAAACTCAAGAGTCTGTCTTCACAGCCAGCTCTAAAGTCAAAAGACTATTGTGCAAATAATTTACAACAAGGAGTAGACAACAAAGTCCGCTCTGCCCCTGAATTTTTACTGCATACCACAACCATTCACACTATCAAGAATTATGACCAGGGACTGCAAAGTATGAAATATAGTAAACTGAGTCTTGTCACTGTTCATTACTTTCCTAGATAAGCAAGACACACAGACTGATGGCATAAGAGACAATCTTTCATGTGTGATATAGGGAGAAATCAATTTTTCATTGTTTCCTTAAATAATGTAAATTATAAAATGAAACCATTACTGCCTAAAATGATCCTTGTAAATTGATAGCAAAGTATTTTTCCAATTCATGAACTAGATTTTTAAAAAAAAATCCATGTGAAATAAGAAATGGAAATATAATAGATATTACCTTAGGCATTCTGCATTCTCTAGTGATACTGACAACATATTGCTTTTGTCTTTCACCAAAATAGAAAACCACACACACACACATACACAAACACACATACAGTGCTTCAGTTTGTCTAATGGAAGATGTTGCTTTTCTAGTCAAGAAAAAATCGTTTCAAAATTAAATCAATTATTTATTGCCAAATATTTTGCAAATAAATAAATAAATAAATATGTCAACCTTACTCAAGGAATTTATTACTAACCTGCATAGCAACTCACCTTTCTCTGGTCTTATTCTGAATTTGATTCAGTTAGAAACTACACAAAATGAAGCATATTGCCCATGTTAAAATATCACATTTATTTTAAAAAGCAAAAAACAATTTTCTAGACCCTATAATTCAGAAATGAAAATAATGGTCACACATGAGAAAATAGGCATCCCATCTATTAACTAATTCCTATCCCTTCTCTCTATGATGTTTGGGAATATGCCTCCTAATTATTCTTGTTTTCTTATTTTCTATCACCTAGAGTACTTGTCACAACATTTTGAATTTTGAATAAACTCTAAAATGTTAATCATGGTGAAGGAAAGAAAAACAAAGTAAAAGTAATCTCAGCGCACTTGGAATTAGCAAGTGGGAAAGGGAGGGGGAGGGGAAGAGGACTGCTGGACTATTGGAACTGCAGTGAAAGGGACCTATTACACCAGACAAAGGAGTGGAAAAGAAGCAATATTGAGAGTCATTGACGGGATTTTTTCCTGTTAATGAAAAGGTGCACTCTACCAATGACTGAAATGCAAATCATCAACAGCAGAGACACAAAGGCCAAAGACACTATTAACATACTGTAGTTACAATTTAGCAACCTCATAGGATAAATTCCTTCGTTATTACAAAAACACTGACTGGGCAGTGCCAGCCCTACAATTGGTCAGAGTGAGGCATGAATGTCAGGACTGGGAGAGTAACATCAGGGTGCTGGAGGACCAAATTGTGTTTTCCACACAGTACCCTGAACACCTTAACTAAGCTAGTTGGCTGCTGATATTGTCTTGTCCTGTCACCAGTGTTGAAATAGGATTCAGCTTGCAGACTGGTCAGCTTTTGAGTATTGGAAGAGGGAGGAGCTCCATTTACAGTATCTTGGCTAGTCCTGTTAATCTTGTTGTTAAGTGCCTTCTGTCAACTATATGGTATGGCAACCATATCATAGGGGTTTCTTGTCAGGATTTATTCAGAGGAGGTTTGCCATTCCTGTCCTCTAAGGATGACTTGCCCAATGTCATACAGTTGGTTTCCATGGCTGGATAAGGATTTGAACCCTGGTCTCTCTTCCTGTTACTGGAAATAACTGAACAATTCATAGTGAATTTTTAAATTTTATTTAGACTAGTAGATAAGACAACACATAAATAAACCATAAATATTCCCATTTACACCTCAAAAAGGAGCTGAGCCATGCAATTTACAAAATGAAACACAGAATTGTGTGTGTATGTGCCTTCCAGCAGCTTGTCAACTTATGGCAACCAGAGTTTTCATAGGCAAGAAATCACAGAGGTGGTTTTGTCATCTGAAATATAGCTTACAACACCTGATATTTGCTCAAAGTCTCCCATCCAAGCTCTAATTAGGGCTGACCCTACTTAGCTTCTAAGATCATATGTGATCTGGTGCCTTTAAGGTATGTAGGCCGTAACCCAGAATTACCTTGGTTAAAATGACAAATGATTCTCCAAAGTCTCATAAGGGTGAAGATAATAACATCTCTAAAAGTGAATATTAATGCTTGAGTCACGTGATGGAAACACACTTATCTTCCATGTAAATCTTCCTAAACTGAATGAACAGAAACTGAATGAATGAAGAGTTATGTGGTAGAAAATGTTTTCATGCCACCAGGTTAAGAACATCCTTTAGAAGAGCAGTCACATAGTCAATGAAGAGATTATTATTACAGCAGTGGAGAGGAAAGAGTATTTATTTTGTGCGTTTATTATATCTCAGAAGGATGCTCTTATGAAGAAGATGCTCTTGTTCATCACTTCAAAAAGTGTAAAGAAAACAGGCTAAAAAAAAGCCTACAAGTGATTTCCACAACAAAACATTGAAATGTGGAGTGCTTCCTCTATGACTCATACTTAATTCCATCCTCTACCACTAACTGCCAGTCAACATTCTGTGGCCATTGAGCCTGCTCATTCCTCACTGGACTGTTATGAGGAGAGGTTACAACCTGTACTTTTTCTTCTTTTACAAACTTAGGGCTTCTTCCCTTAGTCTGCTAACATATTCCTGTAGTGTGTGGGGACTTTGGCTAAATAAAGATCGACATGCAAAATGATATTGTAGCACCTTTGAGAGTGAGAGAAAGAAGTTGGTTGCATAAACTTTCATGGAATGAAATCTGTTTCATCAGATGCATGGGATGAAGTGCCTAGAATAGACTTTTATAACAATGAATGAGCTGTTTGTATTTCCAAATAGCAATAGAAATGCAAAACATGTGAGTATGGTGATGAGGTGACAAATTCAGTTTTAACAATGCTGGGGAACAAAGACAGCAGGGGTTGCCTAAAACTAAGGCAAGTAGGTAACTATATGAATGTTTCTGGGTGTTGTTGGGATGTATGTAGTGTGATGCTGGCTGGGAGCCAGAAATGAGATGTAATGAACTGGCCAAGAGAGCCCTATGAGGCTGGGGTGTTAACTAGTGTTATCTGTAGTGTGTCAAGAAAGATGGGCACTGTTAAATAGCTCTTACTGTCAGGAAGTTCTTCCTAATATTTAGGGGGAATCTCTCTCTCTCTCTCTCTCTCTCTCTCTCTCTCTTTTTAATCCATTATTCCATGTCCTACTCTCTTTCTCTCTGGAACAGCAGAAAACATCCTCAATGTGACATCAATGGAAATATTTTGACATGGCTATCATGTCACTTCTTGGCCTTCTGTCCTCCAGGTTCAGCATAACCAGCTTCTTAAGTCACTCCTCATAGGATATGGTCCCCCAACCTTTCACTATTTTGGTTGCCTTTTTAGATTTGGCCCAGTTTTCTAATCTGTTAAAACCATTTTGAATTCTAATCCTGTCCTCTGGGTTGTTGCTCTTGTTGTGTGCCTTCAAGTATTTTTTGATTTATGGAGACCTTAAGGCGAACATATCATGGGATTTTCTTGGCAAGATTTGTTTAGAGGAGGTTTTCCATTGCCTACCCTTGAGGCTGAGGAGATCTGTTGCCAAGGTCACCCAGTAGGTTTCATGGCTGAGCCAGAAATCGAATAGTTCAAACCACTACACCATGCTGGCTCCCCTCTTAATTATTGTCATCTGTGCATTTGATAAGCATGGCCTCTATTCCCTCATTAAAGTTGAATACAGATGTTGTACCTACATACCCAGTTATATCAGTTTCATACCACTTCAACTGTCATGGCTACATCCTATGGAATCCTGGGATTGGTAATTTGGTGAGGTCTTTATCATTTCTGCAGAGCTCTAGTGTCTGTCTATATTCCAAATACCTCATCAAACTACAAATGCAAGGATACACAGGATAGAATTGTGACTGTTAAAGCAAAACTCATATAATTCTCTATTGCTGACACAATGGATAATTTTGAAATTGTATTCCAATAAAATTAATGGTAAATAAATCTGTTAGTCATAAAAGTGCTCCAAGACTCCTCTTTCCCCCTACTGCTTTCTTTTTTAAACTAAACATTACATGAGATTCCCGCATTCAAAAATCAAGAAACGGGGTGTGTGTAGGAAAGCAAAGATATTTTCTATGAGGCATGCAACCGATGTCCATATCTTGGTCTGAGCCTTATATGATCACTACAACATGGACAAAATGAAGCCAAAGTCATATCAAGGAACCATACAATAGGCTGTCATTGGCAAAGTGGATGGGAGAACTATCCTGCTTTTCTATCCAACATGAGGCTCAATCTCTACAAATAAAAAGCAGTATGAGAATTTTATATGAGTATCTTACAAACCCCCTAGAAATGCTTTGAATGTTATAAATGCTTATAAGCACTCCAAGGGTCTTATGTGCCTTGTGACATTTCGGATGCCCCCTCCAATTCTGAAAATTGCATAAATTCTACAAAGAAATTCAAAGTTTTCTTCTCCTGGGGCATCCAGAAGACACAACCCAAAATAAAAAACAAGCCAAAAATGAAAAATGAAAGAGCATGTTGTGTTGTTACATTTATTTGGTCAATCCTGATCTCTGTTTTGTTTAAGATTATTATTGCATTTTCCACAGCATTTGTGTCCAGTACACACCACAGTAGGTCCACTTCAACCATTAAACAAGAATTTTTTGGCACAGAGAATAGGTAAATGAATTATCTTCCAAATGTTTTTCATACACAGAGCCCCATGCACCCAAGAGTGAAACCTATCTTCATCCTTGCTATAGAAGCCTCTTCATTTCTAATATTATCTTATTGCTTTTCTTGGCAATACATGAACCAATCAGGTATATCCTAACTTACGTATAGCTCAAAGTTCACTTCAATCAATTTCATACCGTGTTTATGGAATGATCACTAGCCCTGGCTCTCCTTTCCTAAGCCTATTATGTTGATGCCCAGGCTACAGATAACATCCCTTGCACAGAGCACTAATCTATTTATTGTTGGATAGTAGGATGCTGACAGTTTTGCAATGTTGCTTTCAAAAGGGGGACGTATGTGTTGATCGACTGCTCATTCTTTTGTTATTTCAAGTGTTATGAATTTTTCTTTTTGAGGATTCTCCTATGTTTACATTCTTTCCAATTTTCTAACAGGTAAGGAGATGATATGAATCACCGAGGAAATATTTCTAAAGCTTCCAGCTGGGTAGCCTAATCCCTAAACTTTGTCCACTGGAGAGGGAAAGAACTGATCATAAGCCCTGCTTTGCTAGCATGTTTTGAAAATACTCCTGTTTGAGTTATCTATGCCAGCAAGTAGCAGTAACCAGTGGATTCATTGACAAGGGTGTGTGGAATATACTCTGGATTTTATTTGAACCTTAAAGGTACTACTCAAAGGTGCTGAAACTATTCATCAAATAGGATCCAGTGCTTTGGATGGTTCATTTTGTGGTCAGACTGGAACCTGAGATAGAGTTATAATGGACATGGAAGCCACCAGCCACTACTATCAGCACAGTGGAAGCTACTGTTGGTTGAAGCAAGACTTGAAAAAATAACTCTCTTTTTTTTGTAATGGCATCCCTAAGGCAAACTTATGTATTGGGATTTTCCTGGCAAGATGTCTTCAGAGGAGATTTGCCATTATCTTTCTCTGAGTCTGAGAGAATATGACTTCCCTAAGGTCATCCGGTGGCTTTCTGTGGCTCAGTAGGGATTCGAACCCTTCTGTCCCAAAATCCTAGTCCAATGCTCAAAGCACTACATCATGCTGGCTCTCACAACCAGGGCTATAAATTCTGAATTAGTTCAACCTTGTACAATAAACAGTAGAGATCCAAAAGTTCTCTTGACTTGACACAAGTCAAGACACAGCAGACTGAGCAAGGAGAGTCAGTTTAGAAGAAAATTTGTCCATTTTCACAAGCGTGTACTTATGTAAAGTATTGGAAAGTGTAAGAACAACTGCCCTGTTGTATGAAGTGTACATGTAATAAAACTGTAGGAATTGTCCATGTCTTTGTGATCAATAAGCCTGCTTTTTTGTGTTTTTTGTGTGCATTTTGTGCATAGATTCACAAAGAAAGAAGACACTAATTTTATACAGAAAAGGGCTTTTATGGAGATTATATTTGATAGAAAAAATATATGCATGCAGTGGTTAGCTACTATGTTTAAGGAGTATTGACACCAATGGCCAAAGGAAATAAACCAGACTTTTATTATAGGAATTATAGGCGGGATACAGACGGGCAAAAAGGGGTGTGTTCATTATGTCATGAAAGTATAGCCTTCAGATGGCCCTTACCTGAATGCCGCCATGAACACGCCGCCCGCACGCCCCAAGCGGGAAGAAGCGGCATTAAAAAGGTGCTGCTTTTCCCCGCTTCTTTTCTGCTAATTTAAGTTGCCCATTTAAAAGCTCCGTGTCTGCTGCGTCGCATAATGAGTCGGGGTCCTGGAACATGCGCAGTTTGCAGTCAGGCTTTAATTGCAGCATCAGCTGCCATGCAGGTGTGCAAGCTGCAGCACAGCTGCAGTGCATTTTAAGACTCGTAACCCTAACCCTAACCCTAACCCTAACCCTAGAGCTGCATGTACGCATGCGCTGCCAGAATCGTGGAAAGTTTGGAATTTAAAGTGCACTCCTACACACATTCCTGCGCCATTTTCACCTAACAATAAAAAAACGCTAAAACTTTAAATATTTACATATGTACAAAGGAGGTGATGGGGGATGGCAGGGGGACAGCGGTGGCAGCGGCGACAGCTGTGGCTGTGCATTGCAGATTCAGCAAGAGCACGGGGACCAAAGGAGAGGAGGCATCCATGATGCTGGTGACATTGGCAACGTGCAAGCGGACCAGGATGCCAACACCAGCTGATCACCAGCTGGCAGGAGACCACCTGTGTTCTTGGGCAGGGCGGGGGAAAAGTTTAATGGGGCTTGGGTGCTTTAAATGTGCACATAGGCTTTCTGCCACCGGTGCTGAGCGCCGCAGCTGCTCAGCTGCGCATCCACCAGCCGGCAAAAGAAAAAAAAAGCCCTGTTTTTGGCCGCCCGTGAGGAAGCTGCCTCTCTCTTTGCGGCGTCCTGCGAGGCGGCGGTATGGAAACTGCGGGTCAGAAATGGCCCCAGGTGAGGTGTCTTCACTGCCCCCCATGTGGAAGCCCCATACACCTGAGCCACGCCCCCGGGGCGGGCGGTCTGGAGGCTCCGTATTCAGTAGAATACACCTCCAAGACATCTTCCCCTGCCCGTCTGTATCCCGCCTCAGGAAAGCTCTCTAAGGTGGGTTACAAACTGCCACTTGGGACGTCCTGAGGACGTCCCAGTTTAAAAAAGGGGCGTCTCTTCCAGACGCCCCTACTCCTGTTACGGACTCTGTCCGTAACAAATGGCGGCGGCCGTTCCACACGGCCGCCACCATCTTGACATAACGGACGCTGTGCGTCCGCACATCGCACGGCACTAATGATATTGCGAGTGCGCCATTGGTGCCTCGCGGTGTCATTAGCATGCCGCCAGAAGAAGCTCCATTTTGGAGCTTCTTTTTGGCTCCGTAAGGGAGCTGTGCGGTTTGGCTGCAGTGGCTCCCTCGCGGAGCAAACAGCAGCGCCGGGAGAACGCCGCAAAGCGGCGGTTTGTAACGCCTCTAAGTGTGCTCGGCTAGGCTAAGCTAGAACAGAAAGAGGACTGTTAGTTTTACTTTTGGAACACTGAAAGAGCAAAAGGAGCCAGAGAGAAGAAGTTGAGTGATGCCTAAGAATATCAGTTTAATAGAGGTTAAATGGACAAGATATGAGGAGATGCTAGTCTGTGAAATTAACTCTGTCACCATTGATTTCTCTAAGAAACATTTAAACATTTGAACTTTGAGTGCTGGTGCATTTCCAACAATATTCTACACAATGTTTGGTGCCAATTCATTTTCCACCCACAAGAAGCCTCTCCCGCCCAAAAGGTGTTCCAGCCTCCTTTGAATTCACTTGAGGTAGTTTAATACTCACAATGCAAGATTGGCAACAAAGCACCAAAGAGCTTATTCTGCAATAGTCCCAACTCATTGGAATGCGCTTCTGGAAGAGATTAGACTGAGTTCAACATTGGAAACCTTCAAGAAGGTATTAAAAACTTATCTCTTCCAGAAAGCATACCCTCCCGATTTGTAGAATTTGGTCCCTAATGGATGAAGTTTTTTATCCAATACCCGACTGTTGTTATATATGTTTTTAAAAATTTTGATTGTATTTTGGAATTGTATGGATTGCTTGATATATTGTACTATGATTTGGATCATAGAGTTTTAATGATGTAAACTGCTTTGATCGGAAGGAAAGGCGGTATATAAATAAAAGTTTTATTATTATTATTATTATTAACATGTTGCAATAACCAGCACTACATCACATAAAATGTCACTTCCTTAATTACAATTCCCAGAAATCTTCAACCAGCATGTCCACTAGGCATAGTGGCTGGAGTATTCTGGGCATTGTTGTTGGAAAAATTATCTTTTCAAGCTCTGGGTGGGACACTGATGCTAATGTGAGGAAAACTAGAAAAGTAAAGATGTTGTTCGGAAATAACCAAGTTCAGGAATAATCCTGTAATCCATCAGATATCCCTTTTACCATGTACAAACGAGTAAAAGAAAGGTGGCATGAGTTAAGTATTCCCATTGAAGTTAAAGGGAAGACCCAGATAGGATTCCAAACCTGGAGTCCATTGCAGCATAGAGGCTGCACCATATAAACTACAATTTACAGAGCTAAGAAGAAAAGCCTCAATTCATTCTTTCTGCTGTCTTTGAATGCCTAGTCTTTGTAGGATTAATTTAAGATGCTTTTCAGTCTCTGTGTCACCAATGTCCAGCCACATTCATTGTGGCTGGTAATAAGTCAACTGAGCAGCAGAAACTCAGTGTTAACTTCATATTTGATTCCACTGATCATTAGATTTTGAAGTGTATCTGGGATGAATTTATCTTGCCATGTGTTTGCCTGATTACAAGAAATACCTGGATCTGATTCTCTTTCCTTTAGTCATAGATCTACAGGTTGAAACTAGGTAAATGACAGCAAGAAGCCAACCAAGATCAAATCAAGATCTTCAAGATGGGAAATGAAGAAAGAGTGATTGTTCAAAGAGGCTCAACCGCTGCTATGGTGTGTTTTATGTGGAGATTAAATGTGTTAATGCAGAAAATGAAATGGTGAGTTGGGGTACACATTTTTCCTGTCTTAGGAAATTTGAGTTTAAGTGCCTTCTAACAGTGGTGATAAAATCATGTTGAGTCCTTTTGCTGCCACTACAGCATGCATCACCAAAACCAAAGTATGCATCTCAACTGCCAGTAATAAATATAGGCTGGCATTCTGTAGTGCTGTTACAGATTCATAGCCTAGAGTTACAGATCTGTAACTGCTCCATATTCAGCAAAACCCTTCACCACCATCTTGAGGGAGAGGCAGGCTAGCTCCAACAGGCCTGCCTGGAAGAAAACAAGCCCTCCCTTCATCCTCCATCTTGAGGGGGAGAGAGGCAGGCTAGGCCCAACAGGCCTACCTGGAAGAAGACAAGCCCTCCCTCCAGTCCATCTGCCTTGGTCCAGGCCTCAGAGGGAGAGAAGAATGCTGGACCTGATCCCCTCCCCCCCTCACCATTCCCTGCTCCTTTTGTGTTGTGTCTTTTTAGATTGTAAGCCTGAGGGCAGGGAACCGTCTATTATCCCCTCTGTTGTAAACCGCTCGGATTCCCAGTGATTGGGCGGTATATAAATAAATCCTATTATTATTATTATTATTATTATTATTAGTCATAATTGTGGCTCTTGCATCTGGATTGCTGACTAGTTATAAAAACTCCTGGACCAGCCAACAACCACCCTCTTGCCTTGTCCTTCATCTTGTTGGATAACCCATCAATGACCTGGACCAAATTGACTGTTTGACCACTCTTGAATCCTAATCGCTGCTCTGCAGGACACTTGCTGACTGGACCACAGAACATCGCTGCTGTTGTGTCTTGAGAGATCCCCTACTAGTAAAATCATGTAAAACCCACCAATGTGGAAAGGTAGTCCTATGGTGAGTTAATTGGGACTGCATCTGCCAAATAACTGGAGGACATGGTGCTGCTCAACAATAATTTGGCTGATCTATAAAATAAATCTAACTCAGCTGATAACTGTTTTAATGATATTTATTTGTTTCATCATAATAAATTTGATGGCAAAAGCATCCAAAGCCATTTTATTGTGCTTGCAGACCTCTGTATATTTACCAAATATCCAGGGGACTGAAATCGCCCCAGTGTGTGTGTGTGTGTGTGTGTGTGTGTGTGTATCTGCTGATTCCTTGAACAGTGTGTTTATTAATAACAGCCTATCGAGGTACACCTACACAAAGTTCAATGAAATACATCATCACTGCTGCAATGTCCTTCTCTGTACATTTATTTGGCATCTTTTACAATGTCTTTTCACTGCAGGAAGCACAGCTCATGCCATTTTGAGTAAAAGATTCCTGAAAATCCTGATAAACTATGAAATATGCATGGCCACAGTCACCCTCTGCTGTAACCTCTTTGAAAGAGTCAGAAAGGTTAAAGATGATATTGCCCTTCTAAATCCATGCTGTCTATTTCCCATTAAGGTTCTGCTACTCTGTTTATCCTATTGAAGTTCCTCCTTGGGAGCTAGGAGGTGGAGATAAGAGTAAAAGCCAGCTTAAATCCTCACCATATAAATTAAATTTAAAGTGAAACCTCCTAGCAGTGCTGCTGAGTATGAGTTTTTCTTCCTCTCAGCTACAACAACTGGAAAGTCAGAAATAGTGCAAACTGAATAATGGCTAAGATTCAGACTGGGCCAGCCAAGGATAGTTCAGTTGCTACTTTGTAAATGATAGTTATTACCCCTGATCAGCAGATTTCTTGGTACCCTGCCAAACAGATGGACACCTTTGACAATGGTGATTGGTTGTTCAGAGGAAGAAATAAGGTGTAAGTCTATGCAGATTTACTTGAGAATAAGGCCCTGTATGGATACTCTGAGCTGGTCTTGTCTCCTGGAATCTTATGGGAAGAGCATCTGAACTGGATGATGCTTACATTTATTCATTTGACTATCTTGCACAGTCCCATCTGGAGGGCATCCTGAAACATTCTGGGGCAAGTCAGAGCAGCTGCAGAGGCTTAATTCATCCTGACTAGTGCAGACAAGACCCAGTCACATAAAGCCAATCTTCTCTACTATTGTGAGAAGCCATTGTTTCCAGATTTGCAGCTATACATATGCATACCCTATGGAATGCCCCACCTTTACCTCTAGTCAACCTTTGATATCAATTTAATATTAAAAGGGATCTTTGGTCACGTAGCCACTGAATGCTCCAATGTGAGGACAATAGCCTGCCCAAATAAAGAGACCTGGCAGGCTTGGCTGGGAAGCACTAGTGCACATAGACAGATTAGGTCCTTTAAGACTGGGATCTACATAAACCCTTCATGCAGGAGTGTGACGTTCAGCAAAAAGTTGAGAATAAAGCACACTTCCTGTTGGAGATGATACTTCTTTGGTGAAATATCTGAATTGATTATCCTGTAACTTCCACATATCTCTGGCCTCAGGACACATTTTCTCATATAAATGTGCCCATTTGTGGCAGTCCTAATTCAATCTTGGTTGAGTATGGACAGCCACCCTATTCGTTTTTCCCTTGACTCCTCAACACACATAATTCCACCAGGTCCAGACTGTATACTGATCCAGACTCATCCACTGCATCCCCAGTAAAGTATCCAGTAAAGTATCACCCTCTGCTGAACCCTGTGAAATCTCTATCAGCTACTACCTTTAGTCCTTGTACATGAGTGTGAGTGAAAGGTGATCTCCTTTTTCTGCTATAAATAAAGTTAAATTAATTTGAAATCTGCAGTCCGGAGTTCTTTGGTTTGGAACCATTATACATACACTAGACCCCGGCTTTTAAAAAGCTATCCAAAGTCCTCTCACTGTTTCCTATAGAACTAAATTCACCCCCCCCACACACACACACAATTGAATACAGTTCTATTCTGGGTGCCCTCCTGAGACCCTAGCATTTTGGGTAACATGTGTAAATTGATACATGTAAATCTTATGCAAATCGTTGAACTATTTGGGGGATAAAATTCATTGGATGGGCTGTTGCACAAATGGCCAGCCCATGTTGCATTCTGATAGCAGCAAATTTGCAAGGGAGAGAATTGAAAACAAGAGCATCCCAAATAATCTGAAAAACCATATTCTGTTTCAAACTGGGTCTTGAATGTAGGTTTGGACTCATAATTGACTTTGCCAGTGCCTTCCTAACAGTTCTCCTTACTAAGCAAGAGCCCTTATCTTTGAGAATGGGAGAGTTTAAGTGGCTGTGGGGAGGTGGCAGAGAATTTTCTGGCATCTTTTGTGAAAATTGGGCTTCTGGGCATGAATGAGTCACTGCTCAGTCATCAGTTCCAGATCAGCCTTTACAGTTAGAAAATTTAAAAAAGCAAAATGAAAAGGTATCAATTGCACATCCATAAAAAGTCAAATGTATGAATATACAATGGAAGAAACATGTGTCTTCCACAGAGAAACCCAGGCATGCTCAGGACCATCATTTACTGACAAAAAGATAACAACAACAACAACAACAATAATAATAATAGCAATTTCCTCTGCTTACTTGATCAAACTTACAGTCCAGTCCAGTACTACCTCCCTGGCAGGAAATTTTTAGGAAATTTACTTCATAATTTACTAAGGATAAGATGAAACACTTGTACTGCTTCTAGTGATTCTCATCCTTCACATGGTCTCCCTTTCCCTTTCTAAAAGAATAGGGGTTGGATTCAGACAATGTCATGCTTTAGACCAGAACTATTTAAAATGAATGGGATTTAAGATGCTTCTGCCTAATCTAAACACAAGATTAGGCACCTTTTATGAGCTGCCTTGGGACCAATTTGGGGGAAAGGCAGCATATAAATAAAATAAAATAAAATAATAAACAAGCTAAGCCTGGATACAACCCAAGGATGACTGGGGTTGTTTACTTAGGAAAGGGATAGAGACAATAATTGGAGAACACGGATTCGTTTATTTTCTATGTTTCTCACCCAGTACTTTCTCAGAACCTAAGAGAAAAAATCAAGAGCATTTTCAAACATTTTCTCCCAGAAAGCATTAAGAGGGAGGACTTTGAAGTAAAAAAAAGGAAGTTACTCATCACTTCTGAAGGTGCATCATCTAAGGTTGTTTTGAACACAGTGGGTGGCAAAGAAGTGGTTGCAACTCTATGCAGAACTGTCAGTTTTTCATTGTTCTCTACTGGCATTGCTCCCATGTGGCCCAGAACTTTTCAAATTACCCAAGGAGTGGTGTTGGGCAGGAGGAATACTGAAAATGCATGCGAGAAAAGGTCCTTAGTGTCAAAAATGAAATTACTTGAAAGGCTTGTAGAAGAACTCAATTACTCAAATGGGAACTTTGACCAGCTCCTATTCATCTCAATGGCTCTTGAAGAGAAGATTTTCGTGGATTATTTCATATTCCAGAGTCAGTATTAGAAATGAGCAAAAAATCCTGTGCTGTCACTTTTAAGGAAGAAATGACTTAAATCCCCATCTTATGCATCAGTGTTTTTTATCCATAGGCCAGGATTCACAAGTACTACTGGTGAACTGGGTTCTCTCGCTATAAGCATTTATGACTGCTTTTGTAAGTGAGATATTGGATGTTTGAATACACAATTACTGAAACATTAAAAGGTCCTATTTTTATTTTAACAGTACTCTGATTGAAAGCCATAAGCACTTGCCTATACACAGCACCATGATTAAAACTGCACTGAAAGATGTAATGGGATACTGAACATTTCACCCAAGGTCACCCACTCTTGTGTGTTTCAAGTTTGAATTGGCTAGCTATGCTATTGTTATCTTTGGTGGCTGGGTCAGTGTGAAATGAATCAGTGATTTGGGTGCATGCTTGGCTTGGCAGATCCTGATTGCAAGCTAAGAGTTCAACGAGCATGAATACAATGAGAAGCAAATACTAACTCAGTCATATCATGGGCAGCACACCTTCAACATATTTTTCCACCATATTTTTCCACCACTGGAAGCAGCTTCCCTATATTATATCCAGTTGATCTAGGTCACCACTTCCATCTTGGAATAGCTTGAAGATTTCATAAATGCACATCATCCTTTCAACAAGGGCCCCTTCAGACTACCCAGTTACAGCACTATGATTCCATTTTTTCTCCTATAGCAGCATCATATGGAATCCCAGGATTTGTAGTTTAGGGAGGCTAATTAGACTGCTCAGACAGAGAGCTCTAGTTTTAAAAAATTACAAAACTCAGGTTTCCATAGGATGTTGTCATAACAGTTAAAGTGGAATCATAGTGCTAGAACTGTGTAGTGTGAAAGAGCCCCAGTAATGATACAACTGTTTTGCATCATCATTGTTTTCACAATTGCTGTGGCAAATTCATCACAATTTTGCTAATCTTCTGGTAGGGAGGCTAATTAGACTGCTCAGACAGAGAGCTCTAGTTTTAAAAAATTACAAAACTCAGGTTTCCATAGGATGTTGTCATAACAGTTAAAGTGGAATCATAGTGCTAGAACTGTGTAGTGTGAAAGAGCCCCAGTAATGATACAACTGTTTTGCATCATCATTGTTTTCACAATTGCTGTGGCAAATTCATCACAATTTTGCTAATCTTCTGGT